>NC_052113.1:5583397-5622588 GCF_012273895.1 Zerene cesonia | reverse complement strand
AAAGTAATAAATGTTATTTGCAGTTAACAATTTTCTTTTTTCTTTATTACAATATTTATGGCAAGACTAGGTAAACACTTATATTGTGATAACAAAAAATATTCAAGCGTGACCTTTTGTGTAGGACAAAGAGGTTTCTTCGCTGGCAACTTTACAACAGGGATGAGGATGAAGCGCTATTGTGTGAAAGGCATCCAAGAGCATCTCTTTCAATCGGAAAACATGAGTGAAATTTATGACGCGTGAAGTTACGTACAGCTGTTTTCAGCATATACAGCGCTTGTCTGCAAACTAGGTTACAGTATAATGTCACGGGCTTACACTTCGTTACTATTCTGTGTTGTGAGCTTGATTCTAAAATTCATACTCGTATAGGTAGGTTGTATGTGTAAGTGTGCTCCATAGTAAATATCTATTAAGAATTCACAAATATATAATAGAGTAAACGCAATCAGCGTTGAAGCCGTGTGACAGATACAACACATGAATTATACATGACTATACATTTTACCAAGGTTAAACGGTTTTATACACATTGATGTTGGTATACGAGTATTCATTTAATTAGAGCTAAAGGAATTAATCAGTATGGACATAGTTTCTCCAAAGAACCTTTTTGAGACTATGTACAGCAGTAACATTTTCGCTCTTTAATAAATGTAATTTTACTACATAAAATGATTGAGAAAAGAGAACAAAAGATAAAGTAAAAAATAAAGTCACAGAATAGACGTTATACTTAAATCATCATTTAGAACATCTTCAGGGAAATTTTTCATCGGAACAGCGAGCATACTTTCTGAATAATATCGAAATTCTTCACTGGAGCGGACTCTTTGTGAAGTCTAAAATATCCGATTTATTGCTTAGACTGCATCTAACTGTAAATTCAAATCGACTATTGAGAGCGTCGTGCCACATTTTGGCGTGATATCAGATGCAGGCGAATCTGTGTTTGACTTTCCTATTTAAACTGTGGTAATACAAGATCTGAGTTCCCAGTAGAGATTTAAGCCTCGTTGAAATATGGATTACTCGCTCCCCCAAACGGGCCCGAGGCGTACCTCTAAGCGATCTCTCCTCTGAAGGACACACAGTACTTAAGGGCATGAGTGTTGTGATTCCCAGTTAGCAAGTGCTTGCTAACGTTGAGCTTTTTAATTAAACCTCGTAATAAACGCGGAGGGAAATTCGGTTTGAGCGAGTTATTGCCGTGATTGTAATTAATCACAATGTTTGCGTCTGTGTTGGCTTCTAGCAAATACAGTTTGTAAGTAAGTAAGTAAATAATAAAACGTTGCTTATAAAATTGTTAGGCTTTACTAAATTATGTTTATCATATTTGGCCTTGGTGTTTGAGTAATTAATTATGTTGCATCATATTTAGGACTTAAATCTAATTCATAACATCCCTTTTTCATGTAAAAATTCTATACGTAAAATGAATAAGTTATCTGACATTGTTATATAAACTGAACAACGTTAAAATGTTTTATTATTTCTGCTCTTACTTTACAATTCTATCTTGTTTTCAAAAACATGGCGCTTCATACGCCGGTGCTTGATGTGTGCGGTATTTCGTCATTATTAACGTGATATGTGATATCTTATACGTAGGCGAAGTGCTATTGCGTGCGTATTTATTAATTTAAACTATATTATATAGCATACAAATCCTAAGCCATTTTAATTGTATGGAAATAAAACAAATTCTCACAACAATGCATTGAAAACAATCATGGCGTTGCATAGCCGGGGGCATAATGCTGCAGTAATATATAATAAAAAGAAAGTTATATTAAAGACTTAATAAGTCATGATGAAGCTAATCCAAGTTGGTACAAGGTCGGCCAACTGCAGGTCGTGACCTCGCTCTACCCCACGGAGCATTTCGTTTACATATGCAATTACGGTTTCACTAGTCCCGGCAAATAAGTGCGCTTACAAAATTCAAGGCGTGCTTAAAACGAGGGATTTCATCCCACACGTCAATGGAAAGCAATCTGAGTTAATTCTTAATTCATGATTGCTCTTACTGAGTACATAATTAAATAAATGATGCCGGTCGTTTGGTATTTTTGGTATAAGTAAGTAGTTAAAGAAAATTTAATTTATAAATTAAATATAAATAATTAATTGGAATAGTTTTGAAAACTATGTAATTTTATCTTGCTATGTCATGTATATATAGTAGTCTATTGTTTATGCAGATATTTCTCGATAGTATAAAAATACAAGGCTTGCAAAGTTGCTTCGTTATACGAAAATTTTTATTTGTATTTAAAGAGTCAAATTAAGTATCTAGGTCTAACTTAATTTTTTTAGGAATAAAAGATTTTGAGGGATGTAAAGGCATTCATCTCAAAGTCTCAAACAATTTACATCGAACTTGATCACGGGAATACTGAGATGTTACATGTCTTGACGTATAAAAATTATTATTTGTGAATTACCTTCATCTTTTTCTCTGCAGTTGGTGTGTTGTGTATTTTTCCGGATACTGGCGTTATTGGTTTTCAGTCTTAGCGTCTTTTTGTCTTTTGGTATGTTTGACATGGGGTATTCAATTAATAAGAGGATCCTAAGTAACAGAAACCTTCAAATCATTTTCTTCAACAAATCAAATCTTGGAAAAGCTTATGCTTATTATTTAAGGCAAAGTGTCCCTCCGCCACCTACTAACGCTTCTTTTAACAAACAAAAATTATTATTATTATTAATAGAATAGATTGAAACAATATGTCATTTAAACGAAATATTAAAATAAAATGAGGAAAAAATAAAAATACTATACGTGAAACGCAAGAATATACATAAAATATTACCAAGCCAATTTAAACGAATATCACATCGCTTTGAGATGGCTGAAAGCAATCAGGGTTCGTAATAAATAAACTAAAGAACCTTCTAGACCCCTATTAGTTAATAGTCTGGGTGGTACGCGAATGGAGTCGATGGTCACTTGAGACTGTTTGCGGCATTCGAAGCAGACTTCTAGACTCAAGTAAATGGCCTATGGGTTTATTTACTTAAATTGTAATTAGATAGTCTCGCAATTAAGAGAACTGTAACAACTCAATAGCTTAGTTGTTATTTCTAGTAAAATGTCTGATTTTTGTTCTGAATTAATTGATCCTTTAATTTAAATGGTTTTCCATTATCTATCGAATGTTGCGATTATGTATTATACATATTACAAAATATATTTCGTTCTTGTGATCTGTAAAATTTTAATGTAAAATATTAGGTACAAGCGCAATAGCTTAAAAATTAATATTTACATTAATTGAGCGAGTTTACAACTATACTTCATAGAATAAGCAAGGTGATTTTCTCGACTTTGACAAGCTAGTATTAAGTAATAAATACATATGGTGATACCAAAAAATCTCTAAACAAGAACCTATCTCAAGTTAAAAAAAGACCAGTTAATTGCGCCTTGCACTCAAAAGTAGGTCTAGAAGTTAAAAATAAACAAATTAAATTTTCTGGTTTATATGATTATACTTTTAGCATGTAGTTTATGACCTTATTTCTCGTTCTGGTTTTGTCCTTGATGACCGGGAATAGAAACTAAATAAATCATAGCTTATGACACTTTTTTGTGAAAAAACAGACCAGCAAGATGACTCTTATAGACAAGTTAAAAATAGCACAAATACAGTAACCCTAATTAACCTCACCATGATAATACATACAAATATGTCAATAATGTTACACAATGATAAGTAAAAAGTTCTAATTTGCAAAGCTTTCAGGTGATATCAAACCACATGTTGGTCAGTTTAAATTTAGAGCGAATACTACAAAATGGTCGTTGACAAATGGCATATTAAACCAGCTCCTATTGGCTGGGCCTACTATCCGAGTATGCGAATGAATTGCTTTATGATTTATGAATAGAGAGCTTAGCAATCTATTTTCAAAATTAATCCACTTCATTATATTTTAATTCACATCTGTTTTATTTGATTATAATATAAGGTTTGTATATAAGACAAACAAATTATACCGATTTTGCTCCACATAACGTATCTCAGCTTCAAACAATATTTATAGAATGTAATAATAAATGTTTCTTTCTTTCTTTCTTTCAATAAACTCAATTTAAGCATTCAGATTATAATAACGATAATTTAATTGAGAATACTGATTTCTTGAACTTTGTTCATGGCAATATATATAACAAAATAAACTCACCATTGACGGCTAGTCAGTTACGTTTAAAATGGGGCACAATGATCTATCTATTTAGCTACCGAGTTATGTAGCACACAGGAAAGTTTTAACGGAGGCAAGAGTACATAACTCAGCTGTGCTGACGATGCTACGGCATTTAAGTAGAAATTCGCGAATCCGCCAAAACTTTTAGCGCTTACCTATCTTTCACAAGCATTATTCCAGTACTGCTTGTTTATAAACTAATTCAGACGTCAAACTGTCATAAAACTGTACTCGCTGTAAATTATTTCGCAATCGAAAACTTTATGCATCATGCTCTGTTTGCATCATAAAAATTCGATCATCTTTAATACTAGGTTGAATTACGTTTGTCGTGACGTGAGTGACTTGTCTTTGATTTATTTTTAAGCTCTGTCAATTCAATTTATTTTGCGTTCGTTCAAATCAATATATATTCTATATTTTTATTTTTATTTCTTTTTTATTTTTTTATATGATGACTAAATCCTGATTGATATGTAAGTATTCTTATTATTACTGTGAAAATAATATACATGAACCCACTTTTGAGCAAACAGCACATACATAAGAAATTAATATCAGAGAATTAAAACTCTGAGAATCAAATAGATTTTACAAAAACCCACTCTTTCGTAAAACAATAATTATAACTACGTATTTAGATGAAACTGCTATCAATTGACCTAAATTATGTATCTCGTTAATTCTGCTTTATATGGAATAGATCCGTGTAATATATTATATTAAGCTCGAGAAGCACATCTCAGATGATAGCTATCAATAAACGTCAAAGGAAAGTGGATATATGACGCATGTGCTCAGTTACTTACACGTATCATTTTCCTATAAATATCACAACACCTACATAATCTATTATTTGTTTTCAACCTGTGATGTGATGCGTGATAAATTCCTAATATACGTTAATCACGATATACATACATTGAGGAATTTAATTAATGATTTTGTATATAAAATTTTAAAAAAATATATGCATTAAATTCATTTTTAAAAGGAGAATAATACACAAAGCATGGCCAATGTGTAATTGAACGGATTTATCCAATTCAAGTAATCTAATAGAAACTTGGTGGTTTACGCCTTTATAATAAAGAGGGGTGTGAAACTGAATGCTGAGCTTTAAACTTGGACTATTTACGACGCCATTATGATATTATAGTGATGTAACAATCTTACGATCTGCAGTAACTTGCGTCGTAAATACAGGCAAAACTGTCGAGTCTTTAGTACCACCTGTGCTTGCCAACCTACTCATTGTGTAATTGGATATAAATTCTTTTAAAGGCAGTCTTAGATTATGAAGTTAGTAAATTATTAAAAATAGTTTTGCTTCGTTTTTATTTAAAAAAACATTTATCCTTTCATTGTTAAGTTTCTTCAACAGGAAATCACGGATCTCTATCATCATCGCAGTTGAAAAATTCATAAAAGCAATAAATCTATTTAAATTAACGTACACTACGAATAAAGAATCTTTCGACGTTTTTGAAACGTCCGCTAAAATGCTTCACAGATTAGAAGCTAGACCTACTTTCAGTAATAACGCTTTATAACATAAAATCTTCAATAATTAAACAAGAGTAATTTCTTATTTAAACAAATTGCACACATTAGACTAAGCTACACGACGACAAGATATAAAATCTCTACGACTACGTTTTAATTAAGGAGTGGAGTATTCAAAGGCCGCAATAACGAAGCTCGTAGAACTAACCTGCGTGAGTAACTAAGTAGAAGTTGCTTTCTCTATTCACTTTCAGGCCACATAAGTTTATATTAATGTAATCTGCGATCCTATTCAATGTGGTTAGTGATAGCTCAAGAAGTTTACATGTGGTGCTATAAATTATAAAGTTATAGATAATTTTCGATGATTTCAAATTTCAAGCATTTCATTCATATGCTAAACTGTGTAAAGTTTATAATTATTCACAAATCTCACCTAAATTTAATACATATTTATAATTTAAAAGATTGTATTTAAAATATTAACATTTTCATTTAAAATAGGTACACTTTCCCGGCTCATATAAGAAATGGAAATTTATCAACTCAATTCTGAAAGTTTATTCTACATTATGGAGTGACTCATAGATGTATGTCGTCTATGGATAGATTTGAGATCAATTGCTTTAAAGTTAACTCTTATTTAACTTTCATTACCTCCAACCTTAAATCTAAATTTAGCTCAATATTGCTATTTAAGGAAAAAAATGAAACAGAAACTAAACTGATTTAATTTATCGTAAACTAGATGATAGATTCAACAATTGTATTTCAAATATTTAAAATCACTGAGTACTGATACCAAAAATCAGACATTATAAAGCAGCATTTAAATTATACAATTAAAATAAAAATAAAGAAAAAATACTCCTACTGAATATAAGGTGGCACTCTTGTTGCCGTAGGACCCTTTTATGTAAATCTTGAAAGATGTGACCGGATTGTCAATGAGACAGCGCAATTACCTTGATGAATACGGGTTCGCATTTCGTAACTTTAACTAATATTTAACGTAACGATAAGTTACGGTGGGTATACATCCGTTACTTGGCATGTAACAATTCAACTAAAATAATTTTTATTTAGTAATTATGTTTATTTAGTATTAAATATTGTAATAATTTACAGTTACTGTGTGGAAAGGATGACAGCGCCTGTTATTGATATGTTTACTTTCAGTAACGAATAAAATAAACATGCTGCCCGCATTTGTCAGAAAATTGATATTCTATGAAATTGTAATAAAAGTGGAATTTTGTTAATCTACACGAAAGGCTTGGATCTCTCAATGTTTTTAGAAGATTTAATTTATTATAGATACATAAGAAAATATAATATACGTATATTAAATAAAATAAAATAACTAAGTATTCGGGATTTTATTCAATTAAACTGCCAATAATTAAAACGGACAGCCAGTCGTTTTCGCTACTTCGCCGTCTATTCGTTAAAGCAGACTGAAATAAATAAAAACTAAGCTCGTAAAACCTACGTAGTATCCTTTTTTTGAATCCTTGGTCTTGGGATGAAGGGAATGCCGTAATTCTTTTGTTTATCCCTTTTAAATACATAACCTACGTACAAAACATTTGAAACTGTTTTTAGTCTGACGCCTATACTGTAATATTAATTATATAAGTTAGACTAATATTAATTACAAGTATGTTTAGAGGAATCTATAGATGTGTGGATGTGTTTCTTACTCTTTCACAACAATACGAAGGATCGATTTTCGTGATAGGTACCTGGCAGTGATGTAGTTTCTGTATTACTATTAATGCTAAATCAATCAATGTCATTTTATAATCACCACCAGCAGATTAAAATTTAGGATATTAATAGGAAATATCATCGTTTATTATATAGATTATTTAAAGTGGTATTTTTTTCTACTCTACTAAATTTTAATATTCTATTGTTAGTTTATTAACATTTACAAGAACATGCCAAGTCTAAGAGGATTATAAATAACAACACGAAGATCAAGGCTCGAAGCCTATCCCACTTGTTATTCTTATCTGTAAACTGTCAGGTAATTTTATTAAAAGTAACATGTAACATACTAACAATGTTTAAATTGTAACAAAATGCTATTGTGCGCTACTTTGAATAGTCCTTTTACTGCCAATGAATGCCAGTACGGCATTGTAAACCTTAGCTAAATATAGATATAAAACGATATATCCGCAGTACATTCATGCGCCACATTATATGGTATAAGCATGGTATTAGTCATACATTTTTTAATATGTAACTACATCGCTGCCTATATTGTAGGAAAGGTGAGACTGTAATGAACATTTATATATATTCTATCATAGTTATTTTGAACTATGATAATTTACTTTTGATATTTAGATATAATTGTATTAAATACATTTTTCGAAAATCATATTTTAACGATTTATATTTAAATGTATAAAATATGATCTATTTGCATAGGTACCTACTTATACCTACTTACTATTCTGTAATATTCGAGAAACAATTTATAATCTGTATGAGGCACATCAGTCATAAGCACTATCACGAAAAAAAAGGAATCACAACTCGTAATAAATTTTGTAGGAATGACTTCGATATTACATTTAATTCAATATTACATACCCCCAAAATCATAAATTTAAATTTATATCGTATTGTTTCAGCTTTCCATGAAACTGCTGACGTGTTGACATCGATAAACATAACGTTGAAAAGTACCACAACGGTTTTGGGAAACTTCATTAAAATATAGTTTGTGAAAGAGAAAAGTTTGTTTGAGTAAAGTGGTGAACAAAGGAAGCATGCGGCAGGGGGGCTCAGGTGGATAGCATGACAGCGTTTGCCACAGCGGCCTGATGGCGCTAGTGCGCCGTATTCTAGGCGACGCCCAGGTAATATATTGTTTAATGGAAATTTACTGAACTTCTTTACCTCTTTTTTTTCAAGAAATAGATATGCCGTTCAATGTGAAATCTTCGAATATTTCTCAATATATAATGAAAGAGTAAAGTATTAATTATACATTCTATCTATTACATCAAGCGATGGAAGGTGTCGGAAACTGAATAGACTCTGTTTAGATTAATAGACAAAGATAAGGCATCGACGGAAGGCTGTTAAAACGTAATGCTGTTAATATAAAGGCCCATGTTTATGAAATGAACTCATAGAGCGTCCATAATTCTTGGCTTTAATAGGACAGAAGGGTATTGTTTTTATGACTGCTTTATTAAATATCGCTGGCATTGTGGCCTAGATGTTGAACAAATTAGATTCCATAGCGTGATTAATAGCATTTAGATTGTAGAAGTAACTTTCTATAATAATTCTATGAGCCTATTTTCTTTGGCCGATTTATTATTGTTGTTTTGTGTTTATTTGACTATTATTTGTTCTTTAAATAATTGTACTTACTGATTTATTTTTACCAATACTAAACATAGCTCTATAGTCTTATAGGGTTAATTTATTCAGTACATTTCGTATACGTTTTTTGTTTTTTAAATCTGACATAGAAAAAAGAATATATTATCTTGTTACCTTATACTGGCAATCAAAGCGATTCATCCTTCAATTACAATATTTAACAAAAGAACTTGTAATTCGACAATATATTGTCTCGTTTACATATTCTATTGCCGTAATTTACATAATATTTGATTCATTTGATAAAATGGTTGAAAATTATTAATAAAATATTTTTGTTTAGGCGAAACTTTGCAAAATGGTTGATGAACAGGTATCGGTTGGAACAAGAGTGGAAACGGAAGCGGAGCCAGAGCCCGCTGATCCTCTCATCACACCAGCTTGTTCTGCACTCGATAGATCAGACTTAGATAGACCAGTTCCTCCAGAAAGACGTCTCCTAATTAGAACACTTGATAAACCACGAAACGGAGCTCTTAACGGCGATCGAGAAGCAACGCTTAACAGATCAGCACGATTATCAATTAGAAACGGAAAAGACAATCCATTTATCGGTATGTTACTTCAAAATGTATGCGTAAGTTATAGTTTCTTGTCTTAAACAATCTTATAATGGATTTAATAGTTTCTTCCCCAGAAGATGACAATAAAGAAAACCAAACTAATGGAAAGCTCGATTCTCCTATAAAATGGAATCAAAATGGAAGCGACAGCGGGACATATGCAGAAATAGGCAATAGTAACACAAGTGATAAGAATCCTTTAGACCCAGCCGATAGCTCCGAAGAGGAAGTCCCTTTGCCTGATGCGACTTCACCAGGAAGAAGTAGCGATGGACCTGAGCCCAGAGCTGATATCACTGCTACCCTCGATGGTGGTGAGTAAAGCTTTATTACGGATTCATTTATTAATTACATCATTTGTGACTATAAACTGTCTTTAGAAAAACATCTGTGATATCCATTGTTTGCATTTGACTTGGTAAATTTAAATCTTACTCAAATATTTCGATTATTTAAATGTCAGTCATTTTTACTCGTTATATAAATGTCATAATACTTATGCATCGAGACAAAATTTAAAAATTAACAGTCTAGCTCAAATTATTTTAAAACAAAAGTGCATTGTACAAGAAAAATAGAAACTTGCTTGTATTTGAGTTAGATACTGTAATACGGGAGATAATAGTTGCTAACTAGTCCGGCTGGCATGTTTGTGTTCTGGATGAAGTAAGTTGCAAGCTAGTTGGAAATTCTTCAACGTTGCTGCTACGAATATTATGAGCGTCACTAATGTCTCGGATGAGCTGCCGTGAATACAAACTATATTAGCGATCGTGGAATTGCATAAAGTGCTTACATTTTCTCAGTTTTATAATGAATATTTTGGAACATACTAAACAAAACAATTATCGATGAATGTTACACAAGTTGTTAAATGTTTAATGAACGTTAACATTTCGATTTCACTGGTTCTACACAGTTCGCTTCCTAAATTAATTATGAGATAATTTTAAAATTTCGATAAATTATTTCTTAGAGTATCTGAAAAATTCACAATAAAAAATAGCGAAATTTCTCCACACTTTTACTGTAACATTGTTTTTATATTAGGCACTTTTCATACATTGTCTGTGTCTCTCCGTAGTCCCAGTGCACTAATGAGCCTGCTGCCTTGGGGAATAAGCTCATTTGCACTAACTGCACAGCCAGCCAACTTTACAATAAAGAAACTCTTCGTCTGATGTCGTAATTTGACACTTAATAATCATAACACTCATAATTAGCCTCTAACATTCGATATGTTCAAAGTTTTCTATTGAAAACCTTTGAATATTTTTAGTGTTTATCATAAAAATAACGCGTTTCAATAATGTGAAATTATATAAGATTATATTAATCTAATAACGCAACATATCGAGACGGTTCTTGAAAAAGCTATAAAGATGCCTTTCTTACATTAGATACTAAAACAAACATTTGACATACACGCGTTCTTTACCATAAATTTCCCCTCTTCTAAAGCAAAGCATTGTAATAAAAATCAAAAATAATTGAATGCCTTTGTACCACGGTTGTACATATTTTTGTCACACCTGCAATCAAATCCTATCAGCTTGTGCCACAGTGCGTGAAACATTCTAATATAATCGATTTGTCTGGACGAGGCCAGTCGCGGCTTTCGTGACTAAGAGAAGTTTCGTATTATTACGATGTTTACGTCCCCATAACCAACCCCATTTATATCATTCCTTTAACATAAACTTTAGTACTTTAGATAATATATGATTGTCACTATTGTAACGAATAAAATCAATAATAACAGAGATCAAATAATTGTGAAGAACATCTTTTTCAAGAAATACATTTCTAAAATAAAACTCGTTAAACTTGACGAGACCCAACTAAGTGTGTAAACATTCGCCATTCCCTCCTTATACACGTACATTTCTACTTGAAGTTTCAAGTACCAAAAAAGCATACGAACATATTGACAGCACTAAATTATGTATGCTATCGCATAACTTACTTCGCACTCTTTTAGTAGCTGTGAAGTGGGTCTAGATTTTTAAATAATATTGCAGAAAGACGTGCCTTATCACGCTTTCTTTACAATGCCTGATAGATATGGCTTTCATTCTCTTGACTTTGACCCTGCATATTATAAGTATAAGCAATATACTTGAGTAAAATTATGAGTGTACAAAAGGACTTCGATAATTATCTATGATCTGATCTAATCCTACTAATATTATAAAAGCGAAAGTTTATAAGGATGTGTGTGTGTTTGTTGCTCTTTCACGCAAAGACTACTGAACCGATTGTAATGAAATTTGGTACGTACACAGCTGGACAACTGGAATAACATATAAGCAACTTTTTATCCCGATATTTTGACGAGATACGGACTTACTCGGGTGAAACCGCGGGGCGCAGCTAGTTAATTTATATATTAGGGTTAGATATAGTAGTTTTAGGCCATAATAAGGTAAAGGACACATTAATTAATTATTTATCTATTGGTCATAGAAACGTTTTTTCTTAGACAACAACGTTGGCACGCACGACAGGTAAATAATGAGAGGCGATAACTGATTTATCTAGTACGAAAGAAATACTAGCAGCCGGCCTCAGCGCTCCGCCTGCGTAGTCTTTTTATTTTTCTTTTTGCAATTTTTAAAAATTAATAAATATATAAACTTAATAAATTAATAAACTTATAAAGCAGCAAAGCAAAATTAAGCCAACAAATTATTAAAACCTTCAGCCGAATTATAAGTGGTGTAACTAACACGATTTTATTTCAAATATCTATTATATGATAGTTGTTTATTAAACTAATAACATAAACATTTAAACTAATAAATATAACGTGTAGTATAAAACATTTTGTAAGTTATATTATCTGTGGCCATCATATACATTTCCCGTTAGACGCGGCGTCTCCCGGCGGACGGTCGGACCGATCGCGGCAGGAGGATGTGCCCGCGTCCCCCGGGATGCTCACCGCCGCGCAGATGGCTCGCCGGCTGCGGCTCGAGAACGAACGATTACAGGTGATCTTGTTATTTGAGTGATATTATGTTCATAGTTTGTTGTAAGTATGTTTTGATATACGTTAAAATTAATCGGTAAGGATGATGTGATCACAAATAACTATATGGATACCCCTGATAAGTTCTAAAAATTATGGAAGAATTATTTTCGAGCAGTGACTAATGATTCATTATTTTTTGTATTGACTTATAATTCATTCATTTTCACTAGACTAGATTTTAAAATTTTAGAGGAGATAAGAATCATAAGTATCGTAAGGTCGTACAAAAAATATTGAATGAAATATTTTGTAATTTGCACGATAAATTTAGAACGATATAAACTCGCTACTTACTCATGTTAAACATGCCTGCAATTACGCATCGCATGCACGATGTTTATTGTTCACAGATAATCTTTATACGTACGCTACAATTACGTAGCGTATACAATGAACAGTACAGCGAACGTGAACATACGTAGCCGTAGCACGTGCTCGCGTGACTACGATATTTCAGGCGTCGCATGTGCTACGAGTCGAAAGTTAACGAATCGATAGCAATTAATCTTGGGTACAGGCGGAGTTAACGCGGGTGCGTCGCTTGCTTGTCGCGGCGGTGGAGCGCGGGGAGGCGGGGAACGCGCTCATAGAGCGGCAGGAGGGACAGGACGTGGCGCTGGACCCACAGCAGCTGGAGAAGGAGCTGCTGCTAGCGAGGGAAGCTGTCAGTTGTAAGTATCAAGTATAAAATATTTTTTTTAACTTTATGTTCTTTTTACTGGTATTTGTAATTTTACCCTGGCAAGGTACAGAGTTAAACAGCATTCATTAGCAAAAACTAAGATCTAGAATGCGCTCACTCTTATGAACTTATAATAAAAATTTTAGTATCTTTTAAAACCAACCTCCACCAGAAGTTGCCAAGTATAAGATTTTGAAATAAGACACTGTATCGTATATGAAGGAATTTAAACTGATATATTATAAAATCAGTTCTTCATGTCATAAATACATAATAAATATTTCATAAAAAACGCTACATATATTTTCGTAATATTTCATCGTTAAATTACTTCGAAAATATTTACTTCGAATAAACTGATAAATTCGCCAGTGGCAAATAATTTCCTAAATACCAAAAATGAAGCGTGATATTAGCTGTTGTAGTTTAACACACGGAGCGTCATATGACACTTTAATAAACCGTAGTAATATTTGGGTAAAGTGGTCAATATGAATGGCACGAGTGAATTTGTTTTCGGGTCACGTAGCCGTGGGTTGGTTTGTAACTTCCACGGACATTTTCTCTAATGTCATTACCTTCTCGAAAATCGAACTCAATAAGCCTTAAGAACTTCTAACTATTTATATCCAATAGTCACAATTGAAGCTCATATTTAGTTTGAATGTATTAAATAAGAACTATTTAAATCTATGACAATATACCTTCTTTTCAGTGAAAATTATAATTGTAATAATTAAAAAGTTACTCGAAGAGACATGAGCAATTTAATTCAATATTTTAAATTCATTCCATGTTTTAATTGTCAATGAATCCGTTTAAAAAAAACTGATATAAACTGTTTGAATTGTCCGAATATCGTGAAATATAATCCCATCATATTATATAAACCAGAAATAAAGCTCCTCCACAGAAATTTATTTTATATGTGAAATCGCCTCTACGAATCATTGAGAGCAATGCAATTATCAGTATACGTATTTCGTGGAAAATATTATCGTTTCAATACATGTGAAATTTAATAAATTAAATTTATGCAATTGGTTTTGCATGTTATAATAAATATTCTGTGTAATGGAATACCGTAGCATGATACGCTCTATAAAATACCGATCAAAGGATGCTTATTAACGCAAGTGAGGCTCACTAATCGCTAAGCGGGTTTATTGTCCTTTACAGTTAACTTACTGCACGAATATATAAATTTTGTCACGGGGATTTATAATTAAACTAATATTCGACCACTTTGAATCATCAGTTTTATATCAGTATTCAGCTTTTAAGAAAAAAAAACCCTTGATTTCCACAATAAAATGTTCAAACCGAGAAACGTTATTCTTATTGAAATAAAACTAGACGAAAAGATAAAAATAAACGAAAACGAAATCCTTGACAATTACTTAATTTAATTTAACTCTAACCGCAATAATCGATAATGGAAATTGGTTTCCGCATTTATATTCAATGATGGTAACGTTTGCAATTTTATCTTCAATATAATAAAAACACAATCTGAATAGAAATGTGAGTGCTCACAAACAGAAAAAGTAGCGACGTCTCTGTTGACCCAAACGTTCTAAAAACAATATAAGACGTACAGCGAGGGTGTAAACGTTTTGTTATTGTACAAAATGTGCTTCATTTTGGTGCTTATGATAGGGGCAATAAAGTTTAAATCTAGAGATGTGATCGCAATTGCTTATGCTCTTCTCGCTTCACAAAGATATAAGAAGTATCTGCATTGTGATAGTACAACAAAGGACACACAAGTGGACATTGGACACTTTGTGAAGATTTTAAATCTCCCAGGATTGGAATTTAGTCCTCAGCGAACTAGTTGTCGCAAACTTTATATATCAAGATTTTTATATAAGGTACACTTCAGACATTTGGAAAGGAATTACAGCGAAACACGTAAATTCTTATATTATTTGTTTGGAAATTTCGTTTTATTAATAAATATCTATGTTTAATTACTTCTTTTAATAGCGTTAAGCATGTTGCATATTAAAACACCCTGAGACAAAAAAAGCTAAAATATCATATATTATGTCAACAACCTATCTAATAGACTGTATTGCTACATTTGGTCTATATATCTAGAAAATGTCTTAAAAAATACAAATGTCCTTTGTGTTATATCCATTTCTATTTAATTAAGAACTTCCTTATTTCGACATAACATTACATATACCATTTGAAGTTTATTTATTTTTCGAAAAAATAAATTACTGTCTATAAAACTTAAATAAACGCACTTCATGTACAAATAAATGTTGAAAACTAGCTTTCCGCCCGCGGCTCCACCCATGTCATCAAAGTTAAGCAAAAGATAGACATTCCAACGGTTTTACTCGCATAGGCTCCTTTTTCAGGGAATTTTCGTGATAAAACTATATTATATTTTTTTTATTACCTCTCTCGGTCTCTACATATCCAACTACCATTTTTCAATTATATCGGTGCAGGAGACAGACAGACAGATTACTTTCGCACCCGCGTAAATCCGTATCCCGTAGGAATATCGGGATAAAAAGTTGCCTATATATTATTCCAGTTGTCCAGCTATCTACGTACCAAATTTTATTGCAATCGGTTCAGTAGTTTTTGCGTGAAAGAGCAACAAACACACACACATCCTTACAAACTTTCGCATTTATAATATTAGTAGGATAGATGCTGAACAATATCGTTTTTTATAAATTTATTCATAATTGACTTTTTATTTTTAGCCCTCAAGGCTGATAAGAAGCGGCTTAAAGCTGAGAAATTCGATTTACTGAACCAGATGAAGCAACTCTACGCGACTCTCGAGGATAAAGAAAAGGAGCTCAGGGATTTTATTAGAAATTATGAACAGGTTTGTTTTTTGAGTGTGTTGTGAATATTAATTGTTTATCTACGATAAGTATAATTTTGTTGTTTACAATTTTCCGTAGTTCTTACGTGAAGTTTATAATGCCACCATTTGCATATTGATTATTGGTTTAAGAACTTCTTTTCTCACTCGTACAATACATCAACTGTAAGTTTGGCACTTCGTTCTCAATTTGCTTATTGCGATTGACAGTATAAATTGGGTTCGACATGGGTTTAAATATATTCCTTATAGGACATTTTTGAACGCATAAACACATCGGATAAAGAACAAATGAATTAAATCATCATCATCAACTCATATATGTTCTCACAGTAGGGACATGTGTAAGGATAATTTCTTTAATAAAATAAAATAGTGGACCACGCAGAATAAGCTTTTCACATCGAGTTGTTGAAACTTGCATGTATTAATATTATTAACGTACTGGGTACGCTGGCTAATAATAATCCATTAAATTATGAATATATATAGTTAGTACCTAAGTAGGTACACGCGTACACACTCAAGTTAGTTACAATAGGCGTAAAGTGCAATGCTTAAACGAGAAACTCGGACATTCTACAAATACTAGTCCTTTATATTTGAGTGTAATGTTAAGGCCAGCTCTCTAATGAAGGCTTCAAACAGATCTTTTCATAAGAACACTAGGCTTTTCGAGTAATTAGCTTCTAGTTTTTCGGGATAGTGTGTTATGTTATAAATAAAATATGAAATATACTTTATATTTGCAATATCTAATAAGAAAAATACACTGGAAGCAAAACAAAAGAATTTATCTACTTGTAATCAATCTTAAGTTAGATTGATTACAGGTAGATTTATGGGGCTATTGGAGAACTTGGAAGAAATACTTGTAAAGTCTAACAATTTTTTGTTTTAACTCGTTTTATTTTGACTTACTTTCTAATTACATAACAGTTTAGCTAATGAAAAAATCTGTATCTGTCAAATGTAATAAAATTTCAGATTGCAGCATTCTTAAGTTCCATTCGGGCAATATATTTATAGGCATTACTATGTTATTTATTCGTTGTAGATATAAGATATAAGGCACTTTAAGATTATAAACACCGTTATTAATATTATACCAGATACCCTGATGACATATTGTGATTAGCTTACAATTTAATGCATTATATTTCGGGTAATTATAATCCATGCATGTGAAACTCATGTTATATATGTATTGTAAATATTTGATATCTATTCTCATAGATGAGATCGCGTAGCGGTGCCTCATCAGCGCTCGGGGCGGAGCGGGCGGAGCGCGAGCGAGAACGCGCGGCGTTGCTTCGGCACGCGCGGGACGAAGCGGAGCGGTCCCTGCAGCTCGCCGCCGCGCTCAGCGCGCGGGACACGCAACTGCGTCATGCGAGGGAACAGCTGTTTGAGGTATGTTTATGATTAAGATCATGTACTAGGTCTGGGGTGGACGTGTATAATGTATTGATGCGAGTCTATTCAGTAATAATAACTTAGCGGAGTAATTTCGTGAAGCGTTCTGGAGTACGAAACTAAGTGTAGATTAAGCTTTCTTCGTTTAATAAAAACATCGATTTATTCGAAGGCTAATGTCCCCTTAAATATCATATATGTACGAATTTGCATATATTTATACCAAAGTATCTTTATCGTCCTGGAGTCAATATTAAAAAGTTCTAGCGCATCTTAACATAATATAATTAACCATATATTAAATTCTTGTACATGTAAACTGCTGTGGATCGCATCAATTTGATTAAGCTTGTACCCGTAAAGTAATACTGAACGTATCAGAAACCACAAGTTGAACTTGGTAATAAAGGTACATATCACTATGGTGAATGGTAAAGTTTTCAGACAAGACTAGTTGAGGAAATATTAGCTTTCGCTATTCGGGAATAGTTTAAATTGCCTAACTCAACATCAAGTACTATTGCTTAAAAGTGTTTGCATGAATCATTTGATAGTATGGACTTATTGACAATAGCGCATCTGTAAAAATAGCAAGTTGTATTTGAAATATAAAACCTAAGTTATGAGTCAGTTATTCAATTTCGTAGATAGGTAGGTACCACTTATCGGTAGGCTTAAGGCAAGTTGAAAAGAAATTGAGACAAATACAATCTGAAAGGAAATTTCACAAGATTTATTAATAATTCATCATCATCAGCTTAGCATTTACTTATGACTATACATTCACAATAGATTATCGAAACCCCATAAAATAATTTAAAATTATTGGTTAGTTTATTGGTTAAAATTAAACTAAGAACATTGTTATTAATGTAGTGAATTAGTTGTTATGGAAAACTGTGCTCTATAAATGAGTGAGTCTTTAATTTTTTTAGAAGGCATCTATCACATCTACTACATCTTATTTGCAATAAGCAAATAAGAGGAAATAAAACTTTTCACATATGAATGATGACTATTTAAATATAAAGATGCCATAAATACCACGAAGGTAATTGACTTTCTTTTGTTTGTATAACTCGGCATAAAAATACAAAGGCGCACATTGCTTATCTTACCAAAATTGTTTACACATCATTCCGGATAAAAATTAAAAGAAAATATTCGTCCATTTAAGATAAGTAAGCCTTATACAAAATTAAAGTAATCAGCATTTTTACAACAAATGATCATAAAAATATTATCTTTAATTTTTTTCACTTTAATTAATTGTAATAGATAATTACTTTTAAAAATGCTAAGCCGTCTTCAAATTGTCAGAACAAGGCCGAATGCCAGGCACTAGCTTTTAACTATAAAAAGAATCATAAAATTTCAGCCAGTAAAAAGTTATGAGCCGCCGCATTGATAATCACCTTCTTTTTTGAAGTTGGTTGAAAAATAGTATCCATTAAAATATATGCATTGTTTCTATAACTACATAGGATCTTACAACTAATAATCCCTTATTAGTATTACCTATGTCAAGATACTATAATCCGATATCAAAGGGAGGATAATTAATTGATGTCTCTTTGCTATACATGCTATTATGCTTTAAGGAGGGCGTTATATCGATACGGATCCTTTTTTAAGGAAATAATATACCTCTATAAATACAGTTCATGACACAATTAGAATTGTAGTTCAAAGTTGCTATCATTCGCTTGTTAGATAGGCGGCTATCTTGAGAATTAATTCAGCTAGATACAATATTACCTGCCCTTAGAGATAAAGACCCTGTCAGGTTCATGAAACCCATAGGAAATGAAGTTGCGTGAATGATAATGGGGATAGAAACTGCTTCGTATTAAAGGCCCAGGTTTGGTGATGTATTATTTATATTATACTAAGGATTTATTTTCACATTGTAGCCTGTCGGTATGTTTTTGCATAACTTAATTAACGAAATGAGTACATACGCTTCATTTAATTACAAAATGTTATTTTCAAAAGACAAATGGCTCATTAGCTACGTTATTGATGTTGTTTGTATTTGCTATAAATTCATACCGCAGAATTATATTGAAATATAGAACGAGTTTTTCAGAGCAAAAATTAAATTATGTAACGTCCAAAAACAAAAGGTTTTTTTTTTTTAATTTAGATATCTAAAACAAAGTCTATTCGATTCCTGTTAAAAAATATTATTTTTATGTATTGGATAGATAGATACATATCAAGTTTTGAAAACATCTTTAAACTACGTCAGTAGAATAATACCGTAATAATGTCATTAAACACGATTAATTTCCTATCATATTGTTAATTGTAATTATGGAAATGGATTACATCGTGATCAGTATAGGTTGGCAATAACAAAGGAATATCGACAGGAAACAATTATGATGAATAGGTGCGTTGAATAGCCAGTACTCATCCATCACCAACACACGGTGTTAATTACCATTTCAAATTGCTCCTTCTGATGTAAATCGTGATGAGAATTAAGCCCAACTGTTTCCACGATATGCTCGCAATAAATGCTTGAACCTGCGTCAGTTTTAATTTTCGTTCATAAATTGTGTAGTTAAATTGATTTAATCATTCGTAGTCTCACCATTAGAATTTTATGAATTTAATTTATATTTATTACCGGTGGTAAATATTTTACTGTGTAATGACGATGCAAATGTGCTTCTATAAGTCAAATGGAATAAATAAATGTTTGAGTTTGAGTTAGAGTTTATAGTGCTTACATACTAAATGATGATTTTGATTCTGGATCATAGTTATGTATGACCATATTACAAAAAGATCCTAATAATAATACGTAAGTATTATAATTAATTTTAAATCATTGTGAAGCAAGCTTGTGTTTAATACCTAGTTCAGTAACCGATCTTTCATTTCGGGCATTTCAACATGATCTGTGTTCAGTTTTCCAACATAGCTTTATCCATATTACCTATAGTTTTAGTTTACATATTTTATTATTTCTTCGTTTAGAATATTATTTTGGAGGTCTTTCCTACTGTAGCTACGTAGTTCTTGATTATATACATATGGAATATATGCTAATAAACATAGATTTACTTTGTCACTGAAATTAGTAGTTATTAGTAGTTCTGAATGCCTAATTAGCAGAATCTTGTAATGGTTACTAGGCTCGAAGACAACTGCAAGCGGCTGGGTGTTTATCAGAGGGCGAGAGCGTGGCATCTCTGGGCATTGGGCCGCCCATGATGCTCGGTCCCTCCGGACTCATCGGCGACAGAGGCAGCTGCAGCGCTGATTCAGGTGTTAGAGGTATACAGTTGTCTAGAGTCCAGTCGGAACGGACTTGGAGAAGAATCGCTTTTGTCGGAATATACTTTAATTCTTTATTACTTTTTAATATTAAAATGTAAGGAAGGCTAACGCTACATCATCATTAAAGATGTTGAAATATGAGAAAAAATGTGTCAGGGGAAAACTAAAGTAGGGGTCTACCCCTACTTAACCTAACCTCTAGGTTAAGACTACCGTCAGTTACAGGTAGTAGCGACGGCGGCGCGACGTCCGTGTGCGGCGGCAACTTGTCCGACTCGACCGCGGAGGGCCCGCACACCGCCGATCCTTACGACGCGGACGCCATCTCACTCGTCTCCTCCGCGCACCCTATATACCAGCGTGAGTTGCCTCTCTACTACTAACGCATCTTTACATCGGCGTGAATTGCTTTTGTATGATTAGCGTATCCTATATACCAACGTAGGTTACATCTGTCCTATAGGTGCAACGTGTATATCTGTGTGAATGACTTCTGTACTATTAACGAACCGATATAGTGTTTTAAAGCAGCAATAGGACATCTATTGAAGTATAAAATATATGCAGATAGATTAGATTAGTCTTTAAAGTCATTTGAATTCAAAAAATCAATCAATAATATAGCATTATATCTAGGGTTTGTTACGTATTGTTTTTGGACGCGGTTTGAAATTGGTTGAAGAGCTTGAATTCTGATATAATTTTAATATTCGTATACCAGTCATCTTACGAATGCGTACAGTTAGGAGGGAATTAGTGGGCGGTAGATGGAGAACACTCTAACAAATCGTCTTACGAAGGCGTAGAGTGTTGTTATTATTGGAGAAGCGGGGCGGTGCGTGGGTGGTAAAGTCCTAAGTTTTTAGTTCGAGATGTCTCTAGAAATATCACGAGATACGTTCATTGTTACTTTAATAGAATTTAAAATAATATTCAAAGGTTACAAACCTGGTTAGTACTCTTGATTTAGAGCCAACTTAGTTTATTAATTATTTAAATCTTATATTAAACACGCGTACGCATGATTAAGTAGCATTATCACTCAAAGGATTATTGTTAGATTAGTATGCCTAATGGTATATTCTAAAATAATAATTGTAATTATATATATGATAGCTACTTTATTAAACTGTTCGCTTAAAATATGTATGTTTTGTTTCAAATTTCAATAATTAATTAAATACAGTCTCTACTTTCTTTCTCTAACTCTTCAGCCTATTTATTAGCTATATATTTAGTTATAAACTATTATGTCTAAAATCAACGACACTCGTCACCGTGTTTATAGTTCGGCTAATGTAAATCTGGTTTGTTTCCAATCAGTGGGAGAATTCTGTCATAAACGGTATTAGCAACGTCGCACATACTTAGTACTTACATAATAATAAACAATATCGCAACGAGAGTCCGATTTAGTCGGGTCGCGCTGAGATCAAATGCAAGCGAGAGGCTAATGTTCTCTGTTTTATCTTAATGATATAATCATCAAATCGCACGTTGTATCATTGTTTTATTTGTAAAAACCAAAGAACAACTCTAAATTTCGAAAAACGTCATAAGTTTCATTTATTTTATTAAAATGCATGAAAATGTGTTATAAATATGCATGAATAAAGTAAACTGTGAGCAGTTCATTACAATTATAGCATCCAAGAATCGTTATAAACTGCTAATACCCATCAATAAATTCAAATTCATCTATCGTTTTCGAATTACTTATTCTGAGGTACATAATATACAGTTGTATAGAAAAAGCTATCATTAGATATGCTATTCGTTTGCGGAAAATTTTCCGATAGCCAGCTTGCTCGCTTCCGTCGCGTCGTCCGTAACTTACATTGTAGTCCTTAGTGTGTCACAATGTATGACGTTATGAGACCATCGGCAAACCTTATGGGAAAATGTTTGGTATTACGTAATAATAATATATAATGATAATATAATATATGACATAAATTTATATGAAAATTAAGTGTTAATCTATGACGCTACGGGGGCAATAATTTGATGTTGGGATGCGCGTACTCGTTTGTGAAAAGTTTTTATGATTCTATGGGGAAATAAAAGGTCTTGTCTTAAGATATAACCTACTTACTGAAAGTGTACTGAAATTGGGTTGCATGATGAAGCGTTATCATTAGGTTTGTTACTAATTTAGAGACATATAATGTTGTGTCCGTGGTACTGTTTTACTTTCAAGACAATAATAAAAATACGTCTTATCTCTGAAAGAAAAAGAAATCCCTCTTACTTTATTAACATATGACGACGAGGTAATTTTACATTTCAGGGCTTATATTTTTGTTTGGCTGTTTCTCATAGAATAGTGCTTATCGATATATACACAATGAAAACTGAAAATCTATTACTAATTTGGTAAAATTTGTATGCCAATTGTTTGTCGAATTGTGTGGACTATTTTATTGTTGACCAATGAACTCTGTATTACCACAATTCAAACAAATAAATGTTTATTATTATTATTATTTTTTTATATTCCTCGGTCGCTTTTCTTTGGTCACCTTTGACATAATATTACTATTCATATTGCTGAAGGTTAAAAATAAGTACGGTCTAGTTGTTTGAAATATTTTGCAATAAAAAGCTGTGGTTTCAATTGATATTGTATACAAGTAGACGTTAAGATTTCCAATTTATATTTTCATAAAAGTTTATTATATACACATACATCGAAATAACTGCTCATATGCAATATTATAACTGACAATTATATAAAATAATTTCAATGGGATAAATAATACAATCGACTGCAAGGTTTAAGCCGTATTAAAAAGTTTGATAAAATGAAAATCGCTATCGAGAATTACGTTACGTACAGTTATTTTAATGGATTTTACTGAAAACCAACTTAACGTCTGAAATGCTTTTAACGTTATTACTTCCGTTGCATTGTCATTATTATTTAAAGTTAATGTGAGTACGCGCGAATTTCATTATCAAAAGTATATCAGTACGAGCTTTTTAAAATTTTATTTTTTGGAGATTAATACATAAATGTAAATGTAAACGGATGAATATGGAAAATCAGAATCAATAAATTATTCTGCTCTAATAATACTTTATTTATTACCAAAGAAACGTACAGGTAAGATATAAATAACTTCGTTAATTGACTCTATATACCTTCATCTAGGTACATACATAGATGTTGGGTTAGTATCTACTATACCTACGATACCGGATGATAATTAATTTACTCTTCCATCTCAAAGGACTAATAGGTTTGTTGATTTCACGTAAATATTTTGGGATAAAAGATCCAATAGACTTACAAGTTTATTGCGGATTTCTAAATCCCTAAGCTTTGCTTAGTACCTATACATTACAAGATATTTCCAAGGACCAGCATTATATTTCCGAAATTATGGTCATAATTCTTGAACCTGCTATTCTAGCTATAATATTCTTATACCATCGTAATAATATAGGTTTATTTCATGATACGAACAAATTACACCTTAATTGCCAGTACTAAGAACAAGTGAGCTGTTACATATTTTAAATTATTATGTAATCATAATAAAATCTGTAATAACAGTGAACTCAAAAGTGCCGTAACACGTGCCAACATTAATAACATAATGGAATTAGATTGTGAATTTTCTCGATATGTGTGTACTCGTTCCCCGCTTGTGCTTCGTTATTTGTCTTTTACGTACAAGCTGTAAGATTTTTTTTGTGTTTGTTAACAATACTGTTTGCGGGTACTCAATAAAACTTTTAATTATTGTATTTGCAATACTGCATAATGTTTAAGGCATTAGTGGTGGGAATAAAATATTTCCACGCTTCATACGCGCTGTGTTAAATACACATTTTTGCATGTTTCACAATATATATATTTTTTTTCAATTAATATTCTTTAAAAGCATGCCGATATAGTTTTATTTTTAAGATTCATGTGTTAACTTCTGTACCATATGGCGGTCAAAGTTAATTTACTTATTTATTGCATTTAGGTTATTACTTCTTATTTCGCTTCTGTTATTAGTGTTTATGGTTCTGTCTAGTATAGTATTATATTATCTGTGGTTTTGTGAAGGAATTACAACTTCTAAATATTCTCATTGAACAGCTGCTAACAAAAAGTGTAGCAGCTAGTCGTGAAGCCCTAGAAATGCATTAGGTTAGATCATATACCAATTACAATATAATTTCATAATAGCACATATTTGAGAGAGTTTAAAAATTAGCGCAAGGCTGTTATTGTGTCAGAGATTCAAGAGAAATTGTGTATCAAAGTATGAAACGGTTGTCGTTGTCGCAGTGAGCACGCCGCGCGACTGTAGCCCGACGCTGTCGCCGCACAATAGCGCTTCCCCATTCACCCGCTCCATTGATGCTGGCTCGCTCTCCAGGTTTGATATAACTTTTATTCCATTTCGAATGACTAGGTACTACAACCATTGTGGAATGTTTCAATCCCGTTAATAGCGTTTGTACTGTTCGGTGAGGCGATGAATGCAAGAAATTATTTAGCTGTTTTTTGATTTTACTTGATCTTGATATACTTGAATGTATATAAGATAAAATACAAAATTCATTTAATTTAATTCAAGGGCAATTTTTGTTTTTTTTTGTTTTGTTACGAATGTTCGGTCAATGACAAGAAAATGGAACAAAAACCCTGATCATAAATAGTTTATTTCAGTAAGATTTAGTTTGTTTATATTACATATCGTATTCGATTTGGGGATATCGTATAATATGAAATTGACTTTAGAACATCCATCAAATAATTTCACATTAATATAATTTCAAGATACGTCCCTTGTATAATTACTAGACACATGATCATCAAAACGTAAACGGATCTACTAAGTGTCTTAGTATAAGGGTCTCAGACATTTAGACTAAACGTTTGAACCCATTATAGTCTCCTTAACGCGATTAAATGCTTAGTACAAACTAACGAGACTGTTGATGTTATAGTAAATAAGTAATTGCTTTTATTGCATTAAACGCACGCTTTATACAAAGGAAAACATAATTATCCACCAGACTTTAGGATATTAAAAATTGGTCCACTGAAATTACTTACTGGTGAAAATAATCATTATTAACATTTACAACATTTCTAAAAATATTACAAAAGATGTATTTAATAAGCAAGTACATAATATAGTTATATAATAGAGAATAAAATTGAATGAATGGGCATCTTTGAAGATGAAGTTAATATTTAACGGACGACCAAACGAAATGAATATTACGTATTGAAATAGATGGTAATAATGAGATAAATAATATATTTTTAGTAGATAGCAATTTTATTGAGTCTCACATTGAAACATAAATCATAAATTCTTATTAATAATTTAACTTACCTATCCGTTAGTGCATAAATTTAATCTTGTAGGCTAAAAAACATTTTTAAAAGTTAAAAAAAAAAACAACACAAACGTATAAGTGCTCGTATATGTACGAGCGAGCATGTAATTTTAATATTAATATCATATTCAAGAGCAAAAAATTGATATGTTTTACCTGACCTGAACGCTTATAATTTTGCTTTACTTTGACTATGGTAGGTCAGTAGAACAGCTATCAAGTCCCGGGGAATGCGAGGCGTCCCTCGCCAGCGGGATGCGGTCCCGCGCCGCTAAAGCTGGCCGCGGCCGAGGCTCCGCTTGGGGCTCCATATCGCGCGTGTTCGCGCGCAGCAGACACCGCACTAAGTCTGGCAGTGCGGCGTCTAGTGGACATGAGAGTGGTGAGTTTTAGAGGTTACCTTTATAAAAGGAACGTTTTGACATGTTACATAATGAATAAATCAAGTTTACAATCCGTTTAAATGAGTTTAATTTTTGAAAATATATCACACACAGATAACTCAAAAGTTCTCCAAAATGCTATTGAAATATCCTTCTATTATATTAAATTGCAAATGTTCATGGGCGGTGGTGATCGATTTCCATCAGGCAAACCACTAGCTCTTGTCCACAATAACATAAAACTATATAAGTATAACGTTCCACAACAGAGCCCGTGTACGCCGGCGGCAGTACCCGCTCGTGGTCGCCGCTGGGCAGCGAGGCGGCGCTGCGCGAAGCGGCGTCGCTGCCGCTGTCGCGGTGGCGCGCTCCCGCTATCATCGCGTGGCTCGAGCTCGCGCTCGGCATGCCACAATACGCCGCCACCATCGCTGACAACGTCAAGAGCGGAAAGGTGAGTTCTGGTACCTTTTAGAATTGCGTTCAGCCACGTGCTGCGCGGATGCTCTGAGCATTGACATATATTTTGCAAAAACGTTAATGGAATACATTTGTCCAAGTACTGATAAATTTTGTATAAGTAATTTTCGTCTTAAGAAACTATTCAAACGTACAGCACTAGATCGTAGCTCTATATCAAAGCCGCACGTGCATTTGAAATTTTAAGATTGTTGTTCAGTTTTTGTCAAGATTTTGTCAAACCTATCAAATTACATATAGTGTAGCTATAATATAATTTACTTATTATGATTTATAGTCGAATATATGTATAGTAATTGGTAATAAACAGAAGAAGTATATTGTAGTTTACTAGTAATGTTGAATACTTGAAAAATATTTACAAATGAATTAATTATTATTAGGGTAGTAGGCTATTTCTTGTATCGCGTGACTAAAATTAAATTGCTTTGAATGCTGCAGTGCGATGACAGGTTGAAGTACCGTGCGCATTGGCAGAATTCCTTATATTTTTATCTCATATTGTCTGTTAAATGTTTAAAATAGTATCATTATTAATTAATTCATTATTAGTATCTGCCTTTATGTAAACATGCCAAAACTAACACACCTCAAGTTGCTACGAGACTTACATAATAATATTAACCACGTGAAAACAGAGCATTCTTAAAATGATAATAAAGCTCAAGTGACTTACTTGTACAATCCGATTCCACAAAATACTTATCGTTCAATAATGCCTTCAATGAGTTCCATTCACAGCATTGCTTGAATAATAATTAATATAACTCTTTAAATTTACTTCATTTGAAACATACGATTAGATATCTTTAAATGGTTGTATAAATAAGTATATATTGTATAATACGAGTAAATGATTTTATTGACCACGGAAATACAGTATTTTGTTCTTTGATTTTATTCGTATTTAGATATAAGAGTGATTTTAAAACTAAAAATAAAATAAAACTAAACTGTATAGAATACTGCACTTATCATATTCGGAATTTGACGCCAAAATCCAAAATTCTTTCATAGTTGCATTGTTATGTTAGCGGCAAAATATATTTGGCTTCCCATTTTAAAAATATTGAGTGACGATGTTTCTATAACACAGCACAATTTAATAAAATATTTTACAATATGTATAGGTTAAATATAACATTGGATGTATTTTAAATATATATTTAAACATGGAAACAATAGGCTATTACATGCAGGGCTGAACATTTCAAATTAATTATAATATTCTTAACACACACTACGGATTATTTTCACAAATTTGAAAATTATGTAGTTACTATACTCCTCAAATTCGACATCCATATTCGATATATTAACGACTTTTTGATACTTTGCCGAGAAAATTTTACTCTTAATTATAATATGATTAAAAATCGCCTTGAAGTCTTTTGCAATCATCGATTCACAATACCTATAAAATACTTTCATAAGGTGAAACACATGAAGTGCCTAAATAGTAAGTTGTTTTGCAAAATTGATCAATGACATTGAAATATATAATGGGTACACAGTATACCTACCTAAATATAAATGTTACACAAGCAAGAGTAATAATGGTTATTAATAATCTATAGCTTTATATTTATTCATGCGAGTTCAATTATCAACCAAAAACGCGTGATATTATTAACAAAGTACACATTTATTTTACATCGGTAAACACAGACCATAACTTCCAAACTCTTAATTGAATTTTGCAATGAAGTGATAAGAGAGATATGGACACAGCGGGTAATATTATACCCGACCTCATAACATATTCATTTGCAAATATTGAAGTGAATTTTGGTACGTGCCGGAAATATGTATTGTAGCATTATTTAGAGTAAATTTTGTTTTCAGGCCCGGTTTATACGAGATTATTGCTTAAATTGGTGTTAACGCTAGCGTTCAACATTTGCGCACACTTCCAAAGGTTAACTATATCGAAAAAGCCTATTAGATAATTTGGTTGAATATTCGTATAATCTATGGAAGCTCGGTATAAAATCTAATATACCTACTGTTTATTAGTCAATGGTTATATATAATATGAAGGTGGTAGCCATATTCCATATAAATGTTTGTGTATTGAGATTGTTTGAGATCATTTCATAAGAGCATGCAAAAGGTTTGACACAACTCTTGAATACTTAATTTAACGTAACGCTTTTATTTAAAGAAATTAAACCAACCCCCCCTCAACAATTGTTCAATCTAAATATGGTCGCATAGTGTTAAGCGCTCGACGCGATAGATGCGTCAAATATTGTGTTCTCGTTGTTTCTAGATCCGTGCTTTGAATGGGCAGGTTTTGCTAGAGCTGACAGACACGGACCTAGAGGTGGGGCTGGGTATCACGCAGCCGATGCACCGCAAGAAGCTGCGGCTCGCGATCGAGGAGCGGCGGCGGCCAGACCTCGTGCGCAGCCCCGCCATCGGCCAGCTCTCGCATGCCTGGCTCGCAGCCGAGTGGTTGCCGGACTTGGGCCTGTCGCAGGTCAGTTGCACACATATGATGACGATATCCTCTTAATAATGAAATCATAAAAAAATCCTCTTTTCAAAATATATGTAAACCATATACAACAATAAACATAATAATGCTCTTTTGAACTCAAAATTATGAGTTCAAGATATTTCCTAAAATTCTTCGTGGTATAACAATGAACATAATAAATTAGCGTACAATTATAATACTTCATTTAATTACTATAATTTAACTTTGCTAATGGCATGTTACTGACAAATTTAGCGTTCAGGGAATATGGGTAAACTGCAGAGTTAATTGAAATAGACATAGAATAAATGCATATAGGCAACATTGCACGCGAAAAGTAACAAGAAATCAGGTTAAGGTTGAATTAATAAAATGTAGGTTAGAATAAAATCTCTGTATTAACAAAGATTTGTTGAAATGTATTTTTGCAATTTAATAAATGTCATGATGATACTCGTATGAAATAGAGATATAATTAAAGTTTGTATCAATAATTTGAACCGAATCATACACGAGCAGTCAAGACGATGGTTTCCTTGTACATTATTTTATATCCTCAAGACCAAAGTTTGCTAAGTGGAACTTTTTGTACGCAGTACGCAGAGTCCTTTTTGGCAAACCTGGTGGACGCCAGAATGCTCGACACAATAAGCAAAAAGGAATTGGAGAAATATTTGGGCGTGACGAGGAAATTCCATCAAGCCTCAATCGTCCACGGCATTCATTTGCTCAGAATTATGAAGTACGATCGACAGGTAAGTGGATTGCTAAATGGAGTTTCGCACACTCTCATTTGTATGACGAGATTTTAAGTTCACGAGCTGTGAGGGTTAAATTTCCCTGTGAATAAAACTCGTAACTCGTGAACGGATCCAAAACATAGTTTTGTAATTTAACTTTTGCAATATAATATTGTATCTCTAGCGAAATTTTAAATAAGGGATACGAAAACTATTAATGTTATTCAAGAATCAACCAATTATTTAAAAGCTTATTTGTTAAATCTTATTTTAAGCTATATAGCATTAAAGAGCTTTAACAAATCCCTCCTCCCGTCGATTTTATTGTATTCGTCAAATATTGTTCATATTATTATTCTTACACATTTATTTTGTCAAGTAAAGTAAATTATTAGAAACGATTTATTATAATATAAAATATAGTCACAATCTAATATTTCAAAATAGGTCTTTCCATTTTAGCCTTAAATTCTTACAATACAAAATGAACTGAAGCAGTTTATTAAAAAGGCGGTTGTGATGCGTTTACACTAGATAATTTTTATATAAATCGAACAGTTTGTTTTTCGATAAACGAAGAGAGATAAGACGGGTAAGCAAACGAGGGATTATGTACTGAAGCCCGTTATAAAATGTTTTTCGTCGCGACCCCAGTAATGGAAGAGTCGTTAATCATTTCTTATTCCAGCCTCTTTTGAATACTTTGATGACAGTAAGCGAAATTTACCTCGTTTATTTCTTTCTTATTATATTATCTACTACTTTAACGTTATTCTCGTTTTATGTGTGAATAAGCTGATTTTGCAATGAGGAATATTGTCATCTAATTAATAACCCTTCTTAATATGTTTTATGTATTCAATATGCAAACCCCTTAGGCTTTCAAAGTCTATTTACTATTGACAAATTTGAACTATTAAGAGGTTTTATGATTATCATTTAGCAGTTTCAGAGTTATTTCACGAAGTCAAGTTTAATATTTTTAAAATTGCTAATTAATATACGTAACTATGTGTACATAAAACTACAATTACTAATTAAAAAACCCCTCATTAACTATCAAAGAGCTGTTGATCTGCAAACAGCTGATCAGATTACCTTACATACCTTAATATCATTGAAGTATAAAGATTTTCTGGAAAAACGACTGAGAACACTTGGGATATGAACAGATGGGAAAACGAAAACGTTTATACAAAGTATAGGAGCCCAATTAACACAGCAGATACAAAGACGGACACGTTAAACTTGTAAAAGTCGTCTCTTTTTGCGGCGGGATTTGAAAAATAAAATGTTTTACAGGCCTTAGCCGTACGACGTCACCAATGTGAGAATGTGGACGCAGATCCGCTCGTGTGGACTAATCAGCGTTTCATACGCTGGGCTCATAACATCGACCTAGGCGAATTCGCTGACAACCTAAAAGGTAAATTCTTTTTTGCGTTTTTATGACTCTCTAAATTACAGTAATATTCCCGCGCGCACGGCACTAATTTACATGATTACCACGAAGAGGCGTTCAACGAGCGACTAAGTATTAAATTTGAATGTGAATGTTCCACTCATTAATATTATATTTTCACGATAGATAGCGGAGTTCACGGAGGATTAGTAGTTCTAGAACCTTCATTTACCGGAGAGACAATGGCCACTGCCCTCGGAATACCACCTTCCAAAAGTATTATTCGGAGGCATTTGGTTGCTGAATTTGATGCCCTCATTATTCCAGCAAGGTAATGTAATATTTTAAGATAATCGTATTCTGAATTTCGTACACGGCATATTATTTACATCAATTTAATTATAACAGTTATTTACCTAAAACATAAAGCAAGACAGGTACACTATTTTTTTTGCAAAATACATATCCAAATAAGTGAATCACTTCGTTATGCTGCTTTCGATAAAAATACCACGTGATATGAGCTGAGCATTTGTTCATACTCTTGAAGTTTAAGAAAGATTGTGCACTGCATGACTATAAAATTCACAGCCACAGCCCCGTAGGTGTAATACCTGTAGTTGATTATAATGTAAGGTGCAATCCTGCAGGTATACGATATTTTGCCAGGTGGAAGAACTGCAAGTGGAGGCTGCCCGAGCATCCATGTTGTCCACAAAACAAAGATAAACCTAAAAAACTAAAAACACTCTCGTATAAAAAATAAAGTAATATCGCTTCGATGTCCGGTCCCAATACGTGTACCTACCTATGTAAAATTTCCTCGTGTTATACTCGTATGTTAGTAAAGTGCTATTTTTCCACAAAACAATTTTTCTTTGCGAGAATTGTATTTTATAGAATTCTTCCGTCAAACTTGCTCGTTCGTGGAGATTTTTTGATCGAAAACTTTACGAGCGGTGAAGACTGATAAGTTATTGTAGGTATCGTGGTTTGTAAGTAAAAGTATCTCGAAAAGTTTTAACGATCGGAAACATTCGCGTATGTTCACTGTTCGGTGCCATCTTCTCAATGTTAGAATCGGTGTTCTTAATATAACCCTGACCTCCAAACTTTAACCGACCCGTAGAATTAGATTTTTTGACACATCTTAATGTAATTCAGATTGAAATAAATTCGATAACTTTAGAGAGCGTAACAATTCGAATTAGTTGAAATTCACGTAGCATTTGATGCTTCGTGCAAATTATTATTATAGGGGACGCTTAATATCCCATTATCACATTAATTCGATACATTCCTTTTATCTTACGAATTTAAAAAATTAAACGATTTTAAATTATTTCATCGAAAAAATTTGATTATTAAATCGGAACCATTCACAATAGCTTTAGGATTAATACAATAAATAGCATTATTGATATTGTAAGATATCTATGTTTTTGACTTGTATTGTATACATTCGTAATGTAAAATTTGAAATAATGTATGTATACTAGAACAATTGTAACATTATCGATCGGTACATAAATGTGAATAAAACTTTCAAAAAGACAAAACTATCACATTGTCAAGTTATTTTCTTGTCCGTCACCCCTAACTTGGCGATCATCGAGACAGAACGGTAAATCATTTTATCGATAAATCATGAATGCCTCTCTGTCATCATCATTAGATCACTAGGTCATGTCGCACCTTTTCGGGCTTAGTCCACTCTGTCTTTCAACTTTATTTTGATACAATATTGTCAGTTAATTTGTTTATCCATACGTGACTACTTTTGTTTATTATATGTACACTAATATTATGCTTCTCTTTCTTTAAACGTTTTGTCGTTATTTATTTCGTATGACAAAAGAATAATATTGTAATCAAATTTGTATCCTATACAAATTCGAAATGAATTAAAAAAAACTAATACACTTTTAGTTAGTTATCAGATTATAGCACTATTTTGTAGCAAAATTTGGTAGTCATTTTTCCTTAATAAGAAAGATCAATTTGAATATCCATTGAATCGTCTTCTGAAATAACTGATTTGCCTTTGAATTAAAATACAATATTATTTTTTGGTTTCCGTAATATTCTCAGTTGAGCTAGGTCATTTTTCACTATTTTGTACACATTAGCATGATTTGTATTCTTTCCTGTGCATCATGCTTTTGGTGTGAGCTGGATTTATTTAATGTTAACATAATCTTCAGTTCATTTATCATTTTAAAGAAATAATAAATAGGGTGTGAAATAAAAACATGTGCAAAATATTTTGCATGAAGCTTTCTGTGTTAGAGAAAAGATGTATCTAACGGCAAAAAATAACTATACCGAAATTATTGCTGGCTGGTGTCTAGCTTTTCTCGAAACGTTGGACATAGCATTCTAAATCTTGACGTATTTATTAATATTTTCAGGAATATGTTCGGACATCAAATAAGAATGTTAGGTAGACCATTTTCGAGATCTGTAGCCACTGGTTTACCTGGAATTGATTTTAATGCCGACTCGAGACGGCATAGCTTAAGGGTACGTATTTTATATTTACGAATTTGACGCACGGAAAATCTAAACTATTTCAAAAACACGTCTTTTTTAGATGGATAAAGTTTTTATGAAAACATTATTTATATTTAGTCAAGTAATACGACTATACTAGATTTTTAGTTGTAAAATTTCATCACTAAGATCTTAATGATCTTTAATTTGAATGTTTAAATTCAATTTCATATGTCAATATGTAAAAATTTTATCACAACTCAGATATTGAATGAGGTGTTAATAATTTACAATTTCAGGGTTCAATAACAAGAGCATTAGGGGCATTAAAATCCAAACACGAAAGAACCTCACCATCTAGTTCTAGCGAGAGTTCGAGTGTCCTAAGTTTAGGTCAGTCGTACCAGATGTGTTACTCCCCTCCCATAGGGGGCAGGACCCTATCTCAGCTCAGTATGACATATGCTCCTCCCCCTACTTTACAAGAATATGAACCAATATACACTCCGCTGAGTTTGTACTCGCAATCGAGTGTGTCGACGAGAGATAGCCTGCAGAGATTGAATGAAATTAAAGAAGGAATCACACATAGGTGAGTTTTAGAATTGGTGATATAGTGTGTATAGTAAAAGTGAAACCTGAATTTTGTTCAAAAACAAATAGCCTATCGATTTTACGTATTCGTGTTAGTTTGAAAAGATGTGTGTTTTATATGTAAAATAATACCAATTTAGTCGATTAGGCGATTACATTTATTTGTTGTTTCTGAATTGTAGTTTATAATACGTAATTCAATTTATGCGTCATGAGATTATTATGAACATATTTTCCATCGAAAATTCACTTCATTCCCATACAACTGGACACAGTTATTAATCTCAGTCTTTGTGAGACGTCAAAAGTGAACCGTGCAGTTTTGATAAAAGTCTACTTTCAGATACGGACAAAGAGCGGATCACGCTCACCGAGTGAGCTCGCCTCTGCCGAGCAAATCTGTCGACGACTCGGCCGTCAAACAAAGAAGACATAGACGCGTTAAAAGTATCGGCGACATTAATGCCTGTAGCAAAGCATCCGTGTAACACTGAAGTTCCATAAAACAATTACATATTACTCAGCATATCCTATTTTACAACTATTTTGTTATACTGATTATATTTCTTATCCTCCAGTATTTGTTTACGCGATACTCAATATTTTGTAATAAACTCTTTATCACGTTCTAAATATTGCTTGATTTTTGCTGTACACTGTGATAATACATAATCTCACAAATTTGAATGGCTAATACGTACATTTTATTTAGGATACTTATTCATATTACAGTCGAAGTATGACAACGGTGATAAGCCACTAGAAATGTTTCTAACATGCCCGGTTTCAGGTTTAATACCAATTTGTATTTGACGTTTATTCAATTATTTATTCCTTATACTATCCAAACTTCGGCCGTAATTTATCATTTTGTAAGTAATATAAAAATATTAGTCAATTTCTGTATATTTAGTATTTAAAGCGAGCTTTACATTTTAGTAAGATATTTATTTTGTTGTGAATAAAGGCTTTAATTTTTTTTTAATTTATAACATGTTTATTAGTTTATTTTCAATATGATATCATGGAACTTTTATTTAAATTTTATCATTTTACAATGGATACTGGATATTAAATAAATTTTTAACTAAAAGAACTTGCTGTTTTATTTGTCTCTTGATATTAATTCAAACCCTTGAGTCGTCCTGTTAACATCTTCGGAATTTATTTGAGTTAAAAATATAAAATAGTAACCTTATTTAATTTTTGAAATCCATCGTTCATCCCTCAAGCAAACCAAAATTATCATTATAGTCCTAGCTTAATGTTATACTCGCATAACATTACAAAGCTCGCAAAAAGCATCTGGCATTATATCAAACGGAAAGCGACTACTTAATCACAAGCAGTTAGACATTTGACTTTTTGATTAATGCCCTGCACTGAAAATGAAACAGACTCAATTAATGGAGAATATTTGATTTTCCATCTTGTGGTTCATTCGTAAAAAAATGCCTCAATCAGATGCAGCATTTATGACAAATGGTCATCCTTGCTTCACTTTTAGCCCAATTACTTTGTATATAAATGGTAAGAGTGATAGTACAATGTTATATAGTTCTACTTAAAAAATTAAATTTTTTAACTCATGTCTCATCCTCAAACTATTTAAGTGTGAAGAAACACAATAAAAAAGTACTCTAATTTCAAGTAGTAAAGTTAATTATTAAAATACAACCTAAAAAGAATGCAAATTAATTATTACAAGATACACACTATTATACGCAATATGTGTATTTATAAAAAGGAAATGTTTAGTATTCTGCTGATTTCCAGGGAGAATCATTATAATTTATCTAGTTGGATGAGTGCGTGCGGCGCTGTAGATCGTGCTCGACACATTTTTATTCTCATCTCGCGCTATTACGACGATATTAAATACAACCCGCACTGACATTACATTTTCCTGCATGTGGAATGAGGGCGAGTTTTTTTGCTTTACTATTGCAGCCCTATTTTCACATACTTCATTATATATAAAGAAAAAGGAACTTGAAATATTACATAACTTTATCATACTTAAATACTGTTGAATACTTCATTAAATTGCGCTTATACAAACATCCATGTATGCCTAGAAGAGCGATTTAATCTCTGGTAATCGTACTTAGGCTATAAGGGCTTCACCAAATCAATTATGAGAACTTTTCCTTGGATAAATAAAAAGGAGAATCAGTACGAACTCACAAAAACATTAGAGTTTTCTATTGTAAATACGGAAAGTTTTAAATGACATTCCCTTTCCACTTTTGTATTGAGCGCTCTGTCGTAGTTTTAAATCCTGTTGCATAACAATGAACTCGCGCAAACCCTGTATCCCGATTTAGCATAAATTACAGCAATAATTGGTTGGTACTGAGTGAGAGCTGCAGTAACTTCTCAGTTGCAGTTATAAGGTGTCATTAATGTCTGAGTTCTCCGACTTGTCCGTGCTCGGTAAGCTACGTTGCTTAGTTAGTGAACTACTTCTTTCAATTCCGCAAACGACTGCAAACGAGCGCCTCAAACAACTTTTGTGCTTGCGGGCTCTTACGGGTCTTTTTGTTCTCCGTTTTGCACGTTACAAAATTACTTAGGTGTACTTACATAGTTGTGGGGTACATTTACATCTTTTAATATATCTACATTCCACACAATATTTAAATAAAATATCGTTGGGCAATCTACGTAAAATATTAAAACACGGTTGGATTTATAAAAATTGTGATCGTAACATCTGCTTACAATTTAATGCATTTTTTTTATGATTATAATCTGTTATAAGCAAATTATTCGGTAGATACATAAGGATTTTTATGGTTTTTTGTTGGATATGGCTCTGCTTGGAATTGATAACAAAAAATCTACCCGTGCCGAGTAGGGGCAATTGTGCCAAAGATACATAAAGTGAATGTAAAATTGTGTATTTTAATAAGAAGAACAAAAACATTCATATTTTTATGTGGTAATTAAGTGGTTTGACTTATTATATTTATTGATTTTAAATATGACTTTAAATCGGTAATTTTACTTATTACATATATAAATACGCATATGTAAAAAAACTAAAATGAGAAATACATTTTTCCTTATAAAGTTTTTTAACAAGACAATTTCAACATTTCGAATATACCAAAAACTTCTGTCCAAATATATATCCAATACAGCTCAAGTCACGAGTAATATGGAAACATAATGAATGTGTGGAGAATTTTTATTATCATTCTCTTTTATATAAATAACAATACTTATCTTTTATATAAATAATAGTAACACAATGTGTTGAATATACACTTAAAAAACAAGAAAAAATAGAATGCAATTCCAAATACTATTATTTCTACTGTTGCCTTTTATCTGTTGGATGTTTTCTTATTTGCACAAAACTTGGCTTAAAAATACAATTCTCGGTCAAGTTTTAATTACTTAAAACCGCGAGGTTCCTGTTACTTTTATACAAAGTAAGCTGTTTGTAACGTCTAAAAAAGCTTTGCCAGTCTCAAAGTTGAATGTTTATTTTTATTGAGAAACCACTTATATCTTTTAAGTTCTTCAAAGGGAATAAAGCAAATCAAAAAGAACAATGTGCTATATTTGACTTATGTCTTATGTATCAAGCTTCTAGTTGGCAAATTACTTTCGAACTTTCCACTTGCGGCTTTGCTGGTATTATGGAAACGCGCAAATAAATAATACTACTACTAATAAAATCTAACAAAATGAGTCATCGGTGGGAAATAGTGGAAAGGGAGGGAAGGGAATTAAGGAGCAGCAAAATATAAATTACAGGGATTCCACAAGCACCCAATCAAAATTTAAATAGTGTATTGGAAAGTGTTGCCCAGCATTTACAGGTTAACGTGAGTGACATACTATGTTCCCGCCGCATGCCAAAACCCCAAAATCGTCCCCAACCGGGGAACATCATTGTGGAGGTAAAGTCGAACGCGGTGCGTAATCAATGGTTGTTGTCCGCTAAACAAAAAGAAATCACAGCAGGTGATATCTTGCCCCGATTGCCCTCTGATCAGGTAACACGTCGTGTGTTTGTGCGCGAAGCACTAACCCACCGTACAAAAACCCTCCTCTTCAACGCTCAACAAAAATTAAAAGACACTTATAAGTTTGTATGGTGTAAGGCTGGTATTGTGTATGCTAAAAAACTCGATGATAGCAGCCGTCCATTTATAATAAGATCAATGTTTGATATAGAATCATTGATATCTAAATAAGTAATACTTACTATTAATAATCTTAACTTACCTAATATTTAATAATTTAAATAATTAATCTAGCCAA
>NC_052113.1:5550393-5582397 GCF_012273895.1 Zerene cesonia | reverse complement strand
TATTTCGTATGACTAAAGAATAATATTGTTATCAAATTTGTATCCTATACAAATTCGAAATGAATTAAAAAAAACTAATACACTTTTTGTTAGTTATCAGATTATAGCACTATTTTGTAGCAAAATTTGGTAGTAATTTTTCCTTAATAAGAAAGATCAATTTGAATATCCATTGAATCGTCTTCTGAAATAACTGATTTGCCTTTGAATTAAAATACAATATTATTTTTTGGTTTCCGTAATATTCTCAGTTGAGCTAGGTCATTTTTCACTATTTTGTACACATTAGCATGATTTGTATTCTTTCCTGTGCATCATGCTTTTGGTGTGAGCTGGATTTATTTAATGTTAACATAATCTTCAGTTCATTTATCATTTTAAAGAAATAATAAATAGGGTGTGAAATAAAAACATGTGCAAAATATTTTGCATGAAGCTTTCTGTGTTAGAGAAAAGATGTATCTAACGGCAAAAAATAACTATACCGAAATTATTGCTGGCTGGTGTCTAGCTTTTCTCAAAACGTTGGACATAGCATTCTAAATCTTGACGTGTTTCTTAATATTTTCAGGAATATGTTCGGACATCAAATAAGAATGTTAGGTAGACCATTTTCGAGATCTGTAGCCACTGGTTTACCTGGAATTGATTTTAATGCTGACTCGAGACGGCATAGCTTAAGGGTACGTATTTTATATTTACGAAAATGTTGACGCACGGAAAGTTTTTATGAAAAAAATATGTAATAGTCAAGTAATGCAACTAAACTAGCTTTTTAGTATAAGCTATATAAAATTTCATCACTAAGCTCTTAATGATCTTTAAGTTGAATGTTTAAATTCAATTTCATATGTCAGATATTGAATGAGGTGTTAATAATTTACAATTTCAGGGTTCAATAACAAGAGCATTAGGGGCATTAAAATCCAAACACGAAAGAACCTCACCATCTAGTTCTAGCGAGAGTTCGAGTGTCCTAAGTTTAGGTCAGTCGTACCAGATGTGTTACTCCCCTCCCATAGGGGGCAGGACCCTATCTCAGCTCAGTATGACATATGCTCCTCCCCCTACTTTACAAGAATATGAACCAATATACACTCCGCTGAGTTTGTACTCGCAATCGAGTGTGTCGACGAGAGATAGCCTGCAGAGATTGAATGAAATTAAAGAAGGAATCACTCATAGGTGAGTTTTAGAATTGGTGATATAGTGTGTATCGTAAAAGTGAAACCTGAATTTGTTCAAAAACAAATAGCCTATCGATTTTACGTATTCGTGTTAGTTTGAAAAGATGTGAGTGTGTTTTATATGTAAAATAATACCAATTTAGTCGATTAGGCGATTACATTTATTTGTTGTTTCTGAATTGTAGTTTATAATACGTAATTCAATTTATCCGTCATGAGATTATTATGAATATATTTTCCATGAAAATTCACTTCATTCCCATACAACTGGACACAGTTATTAATCTCAGTCTTTGTGAGACGTCAAAAGTGAACCGTGCAGTTTTGATAAAAGTCTACTTTCAGATACGGACAAAGAGCGGATCACGCTCACCGAGTGAGCTCGCCTCTGCCGAGCAAATCTGTCGACGACTCGGCCGTCAAACAAAGAAGACATAGACGCGTTAAAAGTATCGGCGACATTAATGCCTGTAGTAAAGCATCCGTGTAACACTGAAGTTCCATAAAACAATTACATATTACTCAGCATATCCTATTTTACAACTATTTTGTTATACTGATTATATTTCTTATCCTCCAGTATTTGTTTACGCGATACTCAATATTTTGTAATAAACTCTTTATCACGTTCTAAATATTGCTTGATTTTTGCTGTACACTGTGATAATAAATAATCTCACAAATTTGAATGGCTAATACGTACATTTTATTTAGGATACTTATTCATATTACAGTCGAAGTATGACAACGGTGATAAGCCACTAGAAATGTTTCTAACATGCCCGGTTTCAGGTTTAATACCAATTTGTATTTGACGTTTATTCAATTATTTATTCCTTATACTATCCAAACTTCGGCCGTAATTTATCATTTTGTAAGTAATATAAAAATATTAGTCAATTTCTGTATATTTAGTATTTAAAGCGAGCTTTACACTTTAGTAAGATATTTATTTTGTTGTGAATAAAGGCTTTAATTTTTTTTTAATTTATAACATGTTTATTAGTTTATTTTCAATATGATATCATGGAACTTTTATTTAAATTTTATCATTTTACAATGGATACTGGATATTAAATAAATTTTTAACTAAAAGAACTTGCTGTTTTATTTGTCTCTTGATATGAATTCAAACCCTTGCGTCGTCCTGTTAACATCTTAGGAATTTATTTGAGTTAAGAACCATAAAATAGCAACGTTATTTAATTTTTATAATCCATCGTTCATCCCTCAAGCAAACCAAAATTATCATTATAGTCCTAGCTTAATGTTATACTCGTATAACATAACAAAGCTCGCAAAAAGCATCTGGCATTATATCAAACGCAAAGCGACTACTTAATCAAAAGCAGTTAGACATTTGACTTTTTGATTAATGCCCTGCACTAAAAATGAAACAGACTCAATTAATGGAGAATATTCGATTTTCCATCTTGTGGTTCATTCGTAAAAAATGCCTCAATCAGAAATCAGCAGCCTTTATTGGCCATTTGTCATCCTTGCTTCACTTTTAGCCCAATTACTTTGTATGTAAATGGACTGAATAGCAGATATGGTAAGATTGATAGTACAATTTTATATAGTTCTACTTAAAAAATTCAATTTGTTAACCCCTTTCCACCCTCAAACTATTTGACTGTGAAGAACAAAAATAGTACTCTAATTTCAAGTAGTAAAGTTAATTATTAAAATACAACCTAAAAAGAATGCAAATTAATTATTACAAGATACACACTATTATACGCAATATGTGTATTTATAAAAAGGGAATGTTTAGTATTCTGCTGATTTCCAGGGAGAATCATTATAATTTATCTAGTTGGATGAGTGCGTGCGGCGCTGTAGATCGTGCTCGACACATTTTTATTCTCATCTCGCGCTATTACGACGATATTAAATACAACCCGCACTGACATTACATTTTCCTGCATGTGGAATGAGGACGAGTTTTTTTGCTTTACTATTGCAGCCCTATTTTCACATACTTCATTATATATAAAGAAAAAGGAACTTGAAATATTACATAACATTATAATACTTAAATACTGTTGAATACTTCATTAAATTGCGCTTATACAAACATCCATGTATGCCTAGAAGAGCGATTTAATCTCTGGTAATCGTACTTAGGCTATAAGGGCTTCACCAAATCAATTATGAGAACTTTCGCTTGGATAAATAAAAAGGAGAATCAGTACGAACTCACAAAAACATTAGAGTTTTCTATTGTAAATACGGAAAGTTTTAAATGACATTCCCGTTCCACTTTTGTATTGAGCGCTCTGTCGTAGTTTTAAATCCTGTTGCATAACAATGAACTCGCGCAAACCCTGTATCCCGATTTAGCATAAATTACAGCAATAATTGGTTGGTACTGAGTGAGAGCTGCAGTAACTTCGCAGTTGCAGTTATAAGGTGTCATTAATGTCTGAGTTCTCCGACTTGTCCGTGCTCGGTAAGCTACGTTGCTTAGTTAGTGAACTACTTCTTTCAATTCCGCAAACGACTGCAAACGAGCGCCTCAAACAACTTTTGTGCTTGCGGGCTCTTACGGGGGTCTTTTTGTTCTCCGTTTTGCACGTTACAAAATTACTTAGGTGTACTTACATAGTTGTGGGGTACATTTACAGCTTTTAATATATCTACATTCCACACAATATTTAAATAAAAGATAGTTGGGCAATCTATGCAAAATATTAAAAAACGGTTGGATTTATAAAAATTGTGATCGTAACATCTGCTTACAATTTAATGCATTTTTTTTTATGATTATAATCTGTTAAGTAAATTATTCGGTAGATACATAGGGATTTTTATGGTTTTTTGTTGGATATGGCTCTGCTTGGAATTGATAACAAAAAATCTACACGTGCCGACTAGGGGCAATTGTGCCAAAGATACATAAAGTGAATGTAAAATTGTGTATTTTAATAAGAACTTAAACATTCATATTTTTATGTGGTGATTAAGTGGTTTGACTTATTATATTTATTGATTTTAAATGTCTTAAAATCGGTAATTTTACTTATTACATATATAAATACGCATATGTAAAAAAACTAAAATGAGAAATACATTTTTCCTTATAAAGTTTTTTAACAAAACAATTTCAACATTTCGAATATACCAAAAACTTCTGTCCAAATATATATCCAATACAGCACAAGTCACGAGTAATATGGAAACATAATGAATGTGTGGAGAATTTTTATTATCATTCTCTTTTATATAAATAACAATACTTCTCTTTTATATAAATAATAATAACACACAATGTGTTGAATATACACTTAAAAAACAAGAAAAAATAGAATGCAATTCCAAATACTATTATTTCTACTGTTGCCTTTTATCTGTTGGACGTTTTCTTATTTGCACAAAACTTGGCTTAAAAATACAATTCTCGGTCAAGTTTTAATTACTTAAAACCGCGAGGTTTCTGTTACTTTTATACAAAGTAAGCTGTTTGTAACGTCTAAAAAAGCTTTGCCGTCTCAAAGTTGAATGTTTATTTTTATTGAGAAACCACTTATATCTTTTAAGTTCTTCAAAGGGAATAAAGCAAATCAAAAAGAACAATGTGCTATATTTGGCTTATGTCTTATGTATCAAGCTTCTAGTTGGCAAATTACTTTCGAACTTTCCACTTGCGGCTTTGCTGGTATTATGGAAACGCGCAAATAAATAATACTACTACTAATAAAATCTAACAAAATGAGTAATCGGTGGGAAATAGTAGAAAGGGAGGGAAGGGAATTAAGGAGCAGCAAAATATATCGTTAGTCGTTGAGTGTATAATTAAAGAGAAAGAATTTATGTAACTCTTGTCGTATTCTGATGAATATTATAAGCTATGCTATTGTGAAGTTTCATTAAAATCCATTTAGTAATTTATACGTTAAAGAGTAACAAAAACCCATCCATCTATAATTAAAAACTTTCAAATTTAATATTAATCTTGTGTATTCTTCCTAATTAATATTAAATTGTCTTCAGTCCTCTTAGTTCAGTATTTAGCGTGTGAGTGTTATGAATTATTAAAAGAATTGAGTTAGAATCCTATCTAATAGAACATCAAATGATCTATGCCTGCAAGCGGAATATACTATAATGAACCAAGCTAAAGCGCTGGTGATCCTAAACATAAACTGGAATGACAAAGCTCATACCCTCGTTACAAGTATTAACGTTTAACTCAAAAGTCGACTTGGAGTTGGTACATTTGCATGGCAATTAGAACGGGAGTTGAGGTCACATTACCATTTCAATCGGGATGAGCGAGTACTCAACCCTGCCGTCTGAGTGAACAACACCTCTCCTGATATTCTTATAGCTTATATTTTCTTCTTTAGCAAAATTCAATGCTCATAAGCCAAAAATTGCAATGAATAAGTGTTATGCGATATTTAATTTCTATTTTTAAGGAAATTACAAACTGATAAATCTTTTTAATTTTTAACAGATATATATATATCCTAATCCAGATGGAGACAAATTCTAAGAAAGTAAAAATAGTTAAAATGTTTTCAGCCGTCCTTGATTTCTAACTGGCGAACTTAAACAAAACGTAAACTGTCTTTCTTTTATAAATATAAACAGATTCAAGCAAGTAGCATCTGAATTATACAGAACACGTTCGTAAATATAAAATATATCATAGTATACTATCATAGTGCTACTAGAATCGATATTTCAATCGTAACGATTTTACGTGATTTCCGTAGCATCGAAATATCCATGTAGGAGACTAGAGATAATCCAATTCACGGGTAACATACAGAACTGATTGATTTCGGGCAATTTTCAATTTGTCGCTATTGTTTAGTCATTCGAAGATTAACTCATGTTCGATATCATGGTAAGCACTTATCCTATTATGTTCTCGTATTTTATTTTATACGTGAACCAACAAAACTAAACATTTATTTACTCAAATAAACTTCGTTTAGAAGTGCTTTTGAATTATTATAATATATTTTACCATAATATATATTTAGGTAAAACAAAAATCTACCTTTAGGCTTGAAAAAGATTAAATGTAGGATGTGAGTACATCAGTTTTTATTTTCAATTATTTTTACTTATTGTTTAAATTAAACACCCACGAGACTTAAATCCACTAAACTCTAGATTTTTGATCAATATTTATTTTCTGAGTGTTATGCTATATTGCCCCAGAATACAATTCGCTGCCCCCGAGCATATTTTGACATAATATATTCATAAGGTTTCGGTAAAAGCACAGTTTCACTCTGGTCATCGTACGTTCAAAGACCCTCGTGAATTCTTCCTATTACAATATTCATGTGCAATACGATTACATTATATTACCTGTGGGATACTTTTTAGAGATGGTTTATTGTCCCATTCACTAAAACAATGATAATTCCACGCTGGTACGTACATGAGCTTAAAATATAATGCTGACCTAACAAGAATAATTGCAATTCATCGAGATTTTTTTTTCAACCTGTATTTTAATACGATTAATATTTATAATATAAACCATATAACGGGACGAATAAACCAAAATGTTATTTCTTTTATTTGTAATGTTATGAGCCTGGACAAACAAAGAATAAGGAATAACAATATCAACCTATTATTATACACGCTGGAGATGTCTTAAGCCAACAATTGTACAATTATATTAGTACCCCGACTATTTTATACTTAAAAATTGTCTTTTGTGTAGTTCTCACACACCTCGTGTTATCTTTATGTAATTTTTAGAATCGATTTAGCCAGTAAAGCGAACAGAACTAACTCAACCCAAACAAAAATCAAGTAGTTCCTATTAATCAGTTAAATAGTACAACATTATAACGTTTTCCATAATACACAACATAGTGCACATTTCGTTTTATTCATGCACAGTGTATTTTTATCATAAACAATTTTTATGGCCCTAAGTATCTGGTAGAACAACGCAGTTATAAATTAATAATCATATAAACATTAACTGGAATACATTTGAAACTGTTGAAGCGAGTTGTGGGAGCGCTAGACATCGCTAAGTTATAAAGCCACTTGCAACTTGGCTCTCACCTGAAACCGTTCCCTGAAGTATTTGCTAGCTAAAATTACGATATCCCTCGGATATACAATATATGACTTAGAAAAGAATAAAACTTTTCTAAATACGTTACCCTAAAACTTTAACCGTGCTTAAATTACCGATGAAATCTAAATATGGTAATTGTACAGATTCATGAAAGACCTTGTATATTGTTTTAATAATAAAAAATATACAAAAAAAAACGTAAAAGTTTTTTTTTATTGTGTTGTTTCTATGTAGGCCGGAAGTTTGATACATATACGTTAAGTACTAATATGGTAATAGGTACTAATGAAAACAAAAATAATGGACAATAAAGTTCCTTGTATGAGAACACGTTTAAATAGGAAGACCCGTGCTTGTTTCCAAAATGTGCCAATAGATTTTTTTTCAATCCATTAAGTAAAAACGTTGTTAAAACACCGATGGAAGATGCAAATCGATGATTTAAACTTGAATTGGGATGTGGAATGGCTTAGTGAGATCGTAAGTGGCGTCTCGTCTCGTCGTGGACGGCTTATCGGCTTGCTATCAGCTTAGCAGCCGCCTCGCACCCGGACATGGCTCCAGCCTGGCTCTGATTGCTTTTAAGTCATATGTAAATTGAAAAGTTGTCTTACTTGAATGGACGAACATAATATTAAAACCGTATATTACCCTATGTTATGTACCATATATTTGACTAATAGAGTCATTTTTAGGGTAATAATGAGTTTCATTACTATGGTTTTACTGTTTATAGTCACTATATCCCTGAAACTATTCTAACAGGTTTTTTATATTAATTTGAAAGGGTTATGAGTTAACTACAGTGTATCAACAAATAACAATCAAATATTAGATAACAATCACACAATCAAAAGTTTTAAAACAGATAGTCATCTTATTTTCTATGTCCGATTCTAGTAAAAATATAAATGAAAACATAATTTGTTTAAAATTTCGTTTTTTTCCGGCGCCACGAGCTAAAGAAACTTAATTTAATTTTTGTTAACTATTTAGAAAGAGAAAGCATCTGACTTGATTATTATAAATATTAAGATGATACCAAAGTTTGTATATACTCTCATTTTAGCATCTAAAGGTTTCATTAAAAAATACATGTAACTTAATTTAGATATAAACAGTTATGATAGAAAAACGTAAGATAAAAAAATTATTGCTAAATTTTTTAAATCCTTTGTTCACGTAATTAAACTGAAAACAAAGTCAAGCAATACTCACAATAAAATACATTTAAAATCAGTAGAGAAAGTAAAGTAATTGCTAAGTCCTTGATTACAGCGGGGGTATTTCTTTGCAGAAATCTGAACTTATTGTCGGTTAAATAGCCCGCGAAGCCCAGGGGTTGTTAAGGCGACTTTAAGAAGCCACTTCATTTGAAAATCACTAGTGCGTGAACCCTGACGAACTACTTGGAAATTCAGTGGGCTCACTTATTGAAACCCACTTTCGGAGTGTTTCCGCCGGTACAAATTATTTGTAATTTTCGCGTACCTCAAAAAACTAATTAAGTCGGTAGAGATGACTTTACAAATTCAAATATGTTTATGCTTTCATATTTCTACGTAATTCCAATCATTATCCGTCAGTAAGAAGTTACATAACTACGACTACTAAAATATAACGCAAGAGGCACTACCTTTGCGAATGTTCATGGGCGACGGTGATCTCTTGAGCCCAACCACCAGCTCAGTTGCCCGCTATGACATAAAAAAGCGAGGTTAGATTACCATTATTTTAATATCATTATTAACCAATTAAGCCAATATTGTCCCACTTACTTATATAAAATTATTCATATTCATAACATACCATATGCATCGGCGTAATTAATAAAAGGTTGCAAATACGTAACAACTATTTATTTTTCTGAAAGATTCTGTTATATCGCGAAGAACCGAGGTGCCCGAGGCTGGAATCTGAAATCAATTTAACTTGTTTACAAAGCACGCGTCAAATAGACCGGAGAGCCTTTGTGTTAATACGACCTTAAAAATATTTAAACCAAAGGCTACGGTCTGTGTGAAATTGTGATTGTAAAAAATACAACATTTCCAGAATACAAAAAAATATTGGACTTTTTATTGGGACTTAACAAAAATAATGATTCATTATTCGTATATTTTACTACGTTCATTTTAAATAGTTAAATTTTATAAAAGCACGCTTGTAATTAAGTTATATCTATAGTCTATAAATAATATTTCGTTATCTAAAATATGAAATATTTGGAAAAGAATACTATTTTTGCAAAATGTGCGGGTATTATTATTAATAGATTGATCCAAAACATGAACGTAGCACCGACGTAGCTTAGAGGAGCGTATTTCGATAAACATTTACGATATGAATATTTTAGAACATGAAAGAAAATGATTTGTTATGTTCACATAGAATGAACGCTTCCAACACCTAGTGTAACATGTTTATCTCAATACCTGAGAGCAAAGAGCACGGAGAGGATTGCATAGATCTTCAAACTTCGCGGAAAATGCACCATGCTTTGTTTAAAAATGTTTATCGCATTGTTTGCGATGCTCTGTGGTTCGCCATGATACCCGTGATTGTTTCGGATTTTAATTTAGTTATTACGGAAGTACTTCCTTACGTTGAAAGCTATATTATGATAAATAATTTTACAGATTCAAAGTAATTTTTACGCATTACAATTGATACACACACAAAAATTATTACTCTGTACATCAATATTAACAGACTACGAGTACATAACGTTATCCTGTGCTGTTTGCGATGTTCTGTGGGGAACTAGTTATGAAATCCGTAGAATATCATGAGAGCGTATAACTTTCCTATTTATCCTGTTTACGAGTACGTTATGCGGAATAAATAATCCTTTGCAGCATCCCATCACGACTGTGTCAAAGGCATTTCATGCGCTTAATCTATTTATGTTTACTTTGTGGCGAGCGCTCGGAAACTAGTGGGTTTTAACTATTTAATTATAACTGTTACAACATTCCATTTCACATTTGAAATAATATATTCGCTAAATGAAAGCATTGAAACAAATAGTATTTAATATGTGCTGTGCATGATTGAATGCATTACATACATTAAAACACACTTTTCCTCAACAGTTGTAGGTAATAAAATGTAAATATTCAAAATGCATTTTAGAATAATTAAGGGGAGAAGTAGGTATACGCCAAGAAATAATAACTTACCATCGATTTTGGAATCATCGTTCAAATATAAAAAGCAAAGTATCGATAATTAGTTTTTATTCGATTGTGGATGATCCAGTAATTCAAGGAAATAAGAAATTGAATAGTACTTAACTTAATTTTGTTGGGTCTCCGCTTACAATCAAAGGTTATTGCTAAATCCTAATTCGATATATAAGCCCATCCAATCAGACTATCGATTAGATGATACCTTGAAAGACCTTACATAGGGAATTTATACAGCACCTGATGGAAGGTTCATCTGCGTAAATTTAATTAAGTACTTATATTATATCGTTGAACTCGATTGAGGTATAAGGGTTCTGATCACAGATGTAAATGATTAATATATTGAATAACGTTTAGGTATAACTTTCTTACAAGAAATAGAATAATGCTACGTAATGTATACAGATTGTATCTCTAACTCTTTGGTATATAGTGGGTATCAATAGAATAAACTTTGAGAAATATAAATCGTATGTTCTAAGATTCAATACTGTAACTTTATGAAACGTACCCTACTGTCGTCGGCATCTTTGATGGGATCTTTGGTGATTTGTTTGTACAAATAGAATTCATTTTGCTACGAACAAAAAATCTTTGACGTGACTGAAATGAAAATCTGACGGTGGAGATTTTGTTTTCTTTTACTAAGCTCCTTTCAAACGCCACGTGCTTTTATATTCCTGTGTCGAAAATATGAATAAGATAATATTTGTTTCCTGTTTCCACATACTTGTAGGTTTTAACAAGCTGTGATTTTAAAAATTATTATTCACTAGGCGGCTTCTTTGCTTAATATACTGCTTTTTTTTCATTTTAAAATGTGACAGCTTACAATTAAATATTTGCACCGACATAATTAATCACCTCCCATTCCCTTAACTTTGAATCTTAATAAAATTCTGTAATATTCAAAGAAACTTCGTATATCTTTAAAATTAGGTAAAGCTTTGATCTCAAAATAATAATCTTTTTTAACAATTTTAAGATATTTTAAGATATTATAAGGCGACTTGTTGCGCCCCGTCCATTGCGTACTTTATATGGATAAAATATCTTACCGCAGACACTATCAAATGCAATAAATGTCTCACTTTACGACACGTTAGCTTTACCCGTCATTTCCTCGGAAAATATTTTACTTCACGCAGACGTCGGTGTAATAAACGTAGGAGACAGGTGCGACCCGTTTAATTTCTTTAAAAGTACACGGAATTCAATTCCATGTCCAATGAGAACCTGAAGTTATGACATCATTTACATGACTCGTAAAATTCGCAGTAAAGTTTAGAAGTTATCCATTTAAAGAACGCCAAACGTTTGAGTAATATTTTGTTGCTTTGAATAATAATTTTGACGAATTTATTTATGTCAGATCGGGCATCTGAATGAGTAGATCGCCTGTTGGTAAGCAATCACTACCGCGCCCATAAATGTTTGCAGAGGTAGGAATTTACAAATACGTTTTCCGTTTTTAAGGGTAAGGTATAGGAAAAGGATTGATGATGGGAATAAAGGTATGGACTGGGAACAATGAAAAAGATCACTTTTCATACGTTACACAGTCACACACAGGCATACACATGCTACTACTTCAAGCCGATCTGATACAGAAATTTTAAAAGAATAAAATAATGTCATATTTTATTTTATTTATATTAATTGATAATAATTAATTATCTCATTATTGTTTCAATTAAATTAAATTAAATTAAATGATAAATATTAAATAACTTGCGCAGTATGCATATTTAGTTCTTTTCATGTATTATTCCATGATTTTGTTAAATATATTATGACGAAATCGCAAGTGAACTCATCGTAACGCCTAATTTACCTCATTAATATCGGCTCAGCATTCAGCAATACCAAGAATCAAATCCGTCGAAACCAATTATAATAACATAACATATCCGATTACGCTAATACGGGGAATACACCCTCTTATCTATATTACATAGTGTACAGACACGAGAGAGTAATTAACACAACATATAGCCATAACTTAGCAATTTGTATGTTTATTCGTATTTTAAAACGCAATCTCGGAGCTAATTTCGTTGTTGAGGGTGGATAGAGCCGGGTGGATCGCCTCGGGGGAGGAAAATCATTCTTTTCTTCAGTTATTTACTGTGCCGGCGACAGTGGACAATGAGGGGCTACGTGACCGATCACAATACTCTTTGATTAGCAGTATATAAGAGCGAAACTAGTTCTCATTACTCTTTTTTCAAATGAGCCAATTTCATGGTTCATTTCAGCAATATTTGTGAATTCAGTAATTGGTTCATATAGAAAGTGTACCTACTGTATTCAATAACAGATTAGATTGTTAAACGATTGAGCTTCTTGTTATTTATTAATAAATAACGTAGTATAGGATTAAAAGTCAATTTAATAACTTGTTAGTTTTCATTTTTCAAACAAACGCATACTTCTGTTCTTTAATAGATGAACGGATAGTTCCAGGATTGCGGTGAATTTGGTTAACAAGGTGAGCGAGGCCTGAGCGGATTACACGAATTTAATTTACTAGACTGCCTGTTTAAATGGAGCGAATAGAATATATACCGCTGCGGTCGTATCCATACTCCATAGACAAGTTAGATGCAAATGCAATATCGTACATAATAAGACATACGTACCCTCAATTCCGCACAGACTAATTTGTGTTGCGCACATTCGAACCAATATCTTGAATTTCATAATATTTTCGCCGTTTTCGAGATTGTATTTATTGCTTAATATTTGATGGTGCTATGACGTATTATAAACGTTTAGATTCTCTCACATAGTCGTAAATTACGTATAGCGTCAATAAATGTATTAAATCAGGATAATTCAATAATTCTTAACTTTTATATATTTTTTGTAATGGAAAGCAGGAGGTAAACTGAGGATATACGTACAATGGCGAGCTTAATAAAACACGTTACGACAAACTAAATTTTATTTAAATGTTACATATAGATGTTACAGTTAAATCTCATAGACATCAAAACCATTTCTGGTTAGAAGAGGTTGGAAGTTAAGAAAACGTTTAAAATTAATATAATATATAAACTATCCTATATCAAAGAATTAACATTTCATCTTAATCCCACGCCTGTAAGACACCAGTTTGACCTACGACCTTTTCAACACACCCACTTAATATTATTTCTTAGAACAAAGTCATAGGTAAGTAATTGAGTTGTAAAACTTAAGTCCAATCCAAAAATATATGCAGATATAAATTATTATCGCTATAAACGGAACTTTAAATATATATATTTAATTACGTGACTCATCCATTTATCTACATTCGTTACGGTCTCCTTTACCCAGTATAGTATATTTTATTTTATCGTTAATACTTGAAATAAGAAATAAACACTTAATGGCTTTATAAACTGCTAAGAATAAATAAGTAAAGATGACTTATAGAGAGCTAATGCTTTGGGTGCATAACGAAACAAAGCAAGGAACAATTATTATAGTACACGAGAAAAGCATTATAAGCAAATGGTTTAGATCTCTTTATACTAACCAGAGCCACTCTAATACGAATAGGAGTTACGCTCAGCATTTATGCGATTTCTTTTCCACTTAACGTTACCCAGGCCACAATCGCAATCTGGAAGAACTCCAATAAACAGGAGCTATGAAATAGAAACAGCGAACTCCGGAAACAATATGAAGTTCAAAAGTAGGCAACGTTTTCCCGCCTTCATTTACTTTAACTATTCACTAAGGGTTGCACAGCTGTTGAGGAAGAATCCTGTTAATGTCCGTAAAGAATTCATGGCGCGCAATGCCCAAAATAATCCCGAAATTTACACAAATCAAGCGATTTCCTTTTTATTGTACATATTTAATGCTTTTTGTATGAAGAGAATCCAGGAAAAAAGAATTAATCTACTAATCACCAAAAACATTAATAAAAGCATCAGTTTTATGATTGAATACTATGAAGAAACAAGGCATATAGTACAATTTCTGTGTTATATTTTTAGCCCATACTTCACGGTCAATTAAATGAAAGAATCACTCCACTTTGATGTACCGCCGACCTGGAACTAATTACAATCAGGCGCAAACGACCCTTTTTCCCTTGGTTCAGGTCCTTAAGGAACAGGCAACGCTTATTGCTGAAGTTATTTTCCATCGACCGTAAACTTTTACGGCTGTTAAATGAAAAATTGTGCGACCGAACTTAGATAGTTAAAAATTTAAATTCAAATTATATTTTCCTCTTCTTGTAACAATCCGATAAACACGAAACATTAGCCTAACTTATCTTTATATTCTTTATTCAGTCATCACATACATAAATGTAGGGAAAACATTTAAATTTCTACACTGATATTATAACGGAGGGAAAGGAAACTTTAGTAGTAGTACTTTTGTTTAAGCCAAAATATGCAAAATAGTTTAAAGCCACTAATACATCATACATATTAGATAGTTTAATTTTAGTTAAATATTGATCTGTTGTTATCATTTCATCAGCAGTGTTCAGTGTCTTTTCCTTAATTTCTTTAGTGATCAAGTACCATGTACATACATCATTCTCTCAAAGTATATTAAATATAATGCGCCATGTTTTAAAAACAAAAATAGATACATTAAATGCTATATAAGCCGATCGTCCAACGATTTATCATTGTATATTTCCCGTTTAACGCTTTTCTTTATGCATCAAAGTAACTACTCTGACTTTGATGTATGAACCCCGGAGCTAAGAAAAACTAAAGAAAATTTTAATTAGAGCGCTGGACAAGCTAAGAGTCGAGCTAAATGAACCGATAATTTATAGTATTATAAACTTTATTCGACCAGTGATAAATATTAGGTATAAATTGAAATAAGAATTAAACTTAAACTGTCTTTTCACATTTCACTCGTTTCACATAAAATATATCAAGAACTATTGAATTACAAATAGGCCAGTAGGTATTGTTGAAGCAGAAATAGATAAATATTACTTCATCCACGATAAAGGATTGTGTAAGCAAACATTATTATTTATTTATTGTTCTGTATTTAGCAATAATAAATATAAAAGGGTTTTGGGGAAGAAAATACTAACCTACAGCTTCACGCGCTTGATTCCCGTCTAAATGTAGCCTATGTTTTAATCAAGATCTCTGTACCGAATTTCATTCAGATCCCAACGGAGGCTTATGTGCCAAAGAGTTCTAGACATCCATACATTTTTATAAACTTTCACATATAAAATATTAGTAAGATTGTATCTGAATTTGCACGTTATATTTTTCCAAGACGCAATAAAAAATTAAAAAAAGTATTGGAATTCATTTTCTTTATTATTTGTGAACCAAAAATGTGTTTGACTAACATCCCGGTCACAATATTTCTGGCAAAACATACAAACTTGCTCACTATCCGAAGAAAATGATCAAAGCAAAAACGAGCGCTTCATACTTTGCTAGAAGGCCCGGAATTCACTTAGAATTTAATATATTTCATATTACTAACTTGAAAGGAATACTACACCAGACAGGCGCCCTGTCAAGACTCAAGCTCCGTCTCTCATACCACAAAAAACCGTTCTAAAACATACTTTATTGACGAAGAACATTTTAAATACACTTACAATTTTTAAACATTTAAAAAAAGATTGAAGAGAAAGGCTTTTATCCGGAAAAGTGTATTTAATTTCCTTTCTGTAACGAATATTAAAGATTTATCTGAAAGCATCATCTAATATAAATTGCAAAATTCTAATTATACGAGTTTTTTGTTGAAATTTCGACTTACGTCATTGTACTTTTATATCTTGCTGCATTTTACGAAGAATTTTATATTTAATGAAGTTACCATTTAATTAATGTTTAATTATATGGTCTGATGCTTGTGTTTCCTCAGAGTGCAGCAGTGGGAAATGAACAAATAGCGTGACCTAGTTCTACTGGAAATGGGTCACGCTCGTATTCAAGTGACAAGGAAGTTCCATAATTCAAGAACAATGAATACCTTTAATTTAGAACAACGGCAATATACGAAATCTGTTAATAAATAAAAGATATTCATAATTTTTCAATATCAACAAAAGATTTATTTTACCTACGAATACACATATCCTTATGATAAATCAATTATAAAGCAACTGTACCTGTATCATAACAATTAACATTCTATAAAACAACCAAAATTGAGTTGAAAACGAATACTCAGACGATAAAACACAAATAAAACATTAAAATAACCGAAAAACAGAATCAATCGTAGCCATCAACCGTGTATGAATTTTAACAGGTTTTCAGCTGGTTTGGTTTGAATGCAAAGAGCACAATAAGAGTTGAGCTTTTGTTAGCGGCGAATTCCGATATCCGCACGAAATATATGTTTTACGATCTTCTTGTGTTACAGGGACTTGACGTATGACGGCTCTATTGTTGAGGTAGAAGATTATTGAAAGTACGTTGGTTTATACAGATTTATAATGAGCTGAACTTTGAATATATGCATTTCAGCTATCTGGATCATACGTAACTTTTAAATTGTGCACTTAGGTACTTACAAAAACGTTTATTATGCTTATTAACACAAATTTAAAGCAATTCATTAATTATGTAGTCATTTAATTACATAATAAAATAGTCATCATAACATTCGAATAAAGAGGTTTAGTAAATTTTGCCTTAAATGAATTTAAAAATACTCATTCAAAGAATCCAGCATAAATTGTCTAGTAAATAGTCCGCTGACAACATACCTAACAATCTGGAACATTAAATATACTGTGCTACGGTCGGCCTGAATTCAGACTCACGAATGCCTTGAATTGTATAATGCAAGCTATCTGGTGGAAGCTGTAAATGAGCGGAACAATTCACCTACATAGATCTGTGAGTAATTAAGTTATGCAGTTAAACATGATGGTTTGTGATACACTTTGGAATGCTCAGTAATTGCGTACAAGTAAATTGTGAAGAGCTATGCACATCGCCTGTTTCCCCTGTCTGTAAGTAGTTGAGTAAATGGACAATCTACTAACGAATTAAATTAAAACGATTTTTTTATTTTATGTCATAGCGGGTAACTGAGCTGGTGGTTCACCTGATGGTAAGCGATCACCACCGCCCATGAACATTCGCAAAGGTAGGGCCTCTGCGAATGCGCTGCCCGCTTTTTTGGGGTAAGGGAAAAGGAATGGATTAACGACTGGAAAGAAGGAATGGACTGGGACGGGTGAGGAAAAGGAAACGGGCCTCCGATATTAAATATGCAGTGTTTAGTATTGAATAATGGATACCATTAAATTACAAACACTAACTAGAAGAAGCTTTGCTCCTTATAGAAAATCTGATTTGAAATATATTAAAGTACTCTGCACTTATTCGTTCTAGGCTCTGGTTACTTGATGCAGTAGCACATGAACGGTTCAATAGGCAAAGCTACGTATTGAATAGGTTCAAATATATGGTCAGACGTTTACTGGCCAAAGCCGAATTGCAATCTTCGTGTTCAATACGCTGCCATCATATACCGGATCGGATGTACGTTAGTTAGGTCACGCTCCCGCTATCCGTAAAGCTTGAATCACGTTTTCACTATTTGCTCTGCGCTTTTCGTACTAAGGTACAGATGAAAGAAAATTCTAGAACAATAGAGATATAACACCGTATTGGGTAATGAATATAAAATAGCGCTACATTGCTTTCCATGAAAATTGGCTTTGCATATAGCAATAATCGCTTTTTAACGACCTTTTTACTGTACAAACCAGTTAAATAAGCGCCCAATCTTACAGAATTACTAAACAAAAAAGGGGGCTAATATGAAGTTGAATTATATTAAAACTACCGAATTCCAAGTTTACCCGTATTAAATTTGTAGCATTAGAGGACTCAAGTATTAAAATTATCTCTCAGTATGTATATGACTCATATTAATACTATCTTTGCGTAGCTTCGTCCGCGTAGTTAAAGAAGAAAAATAGACTGTCCTGTGTTTTCTCCGTACAGTTCCCGTTCCCGTGGGATTTACTGAATAAAATCTAGGTATTGTATGTCCTTTCTCGGGTCACAAACTATCTCTGTACCAAATTTTATCCAAACCGATCATTAGTTTAGACGTGAAAAAGAGACAGACAGTCAGTGTTACTCTCGCATTTATAAAATTAGTTAGTAGTTTCGTCAGAATAGGTAGATCTTCCAAATGATAAGAGATTTTACCTTTCAACGGTTTTATCAAGAATCCCCCTGTAAAATTTATAACACAATTCGGATTAGTTATATACATTTATATTCAAAAAAGTATGCTGAACGCGCACTGAAACTCCAACTACAGCTTATGCATTTTATTAATGCACGGCTGTCATCTTAAGGATAGTTTACGTCGGTAACTTCGCTAAACAACTCAGAAGTGGCATAGTAAAAGAAGAGATGCTTATAACTAAAATAAGTTTGGGAAGTTCTTCGAACAACTTCGCTAAACACAAATTGGATTAGCAATGTTTACCTTCACGCGTCTTCGGTTTGATTATATTTAATCGATATTTTTAACGAGATGTATAATTAATAAGAATATTATTCTAGTCTAATTGTAGATATCGTTTAAATTGCTATATTAAATAGTTCTTAGGTCTATATATTATGTATTAATTGATGAAGAAACAGCCACGAATATGTTATGTGTTTATTACTTAAACAAAATGAGTGTAACACATATAAAAATTGAACTATAAAGGCAATAAAAAGATTTATTGTTTAAAAACATAATAAATTGTCTATTAAAAATTCATTTCGCATTTCATTTCATTGAACATAATTAATTAACTGTGATTTTAGTACTTAAGGTATTGAAATTTAGTAATTTACCTTTAAGAGTTTATTTAGTAATTAGTACCACTATAACCAGCAGTTAGAATGAAATTTTATTCAGCTTTTTAGTTTTCAATTTTTTTTTATCTCCACACACCTAAATTTGGTGGAATGAATCCGCAAAAACAATGTATTAAATTCTGATTCACTCTTAATAACCTAACGTACTGCCGATAGAAATGTTCACATTAGATTGCGCCTTAAACACCTGATCAATATTTAAAAAATCAAAAAACACCACAAATGGATCAATATGGACAGTAAATAGAAAGTAACTATCCAAATGTGATTACGGCTCGTTTCAATTTAGCCCGTACATAATATAATCATGTAAACATTAATGCTATTAACCTGGTGTTTAAAATGTTACGCCTCTGGCAAATAACGTAAAATACTCCAAGCCAATGAACAACAATTTTATACGCATGAAATTGTTAATTTGTTTCCAACTAGGTCAAAAGCATGTTAAAATCCACTTAATTAATTCTATGCTGTTACCGAGTTCGTTTTCGTTTTAAAGTGCTTGCTAGGCCCTTAACCGTGACCTAGCTGACGTGTAGACACGATTTTCATTTTTATATGCATTATTTGTTATTTAAGCTTTATCTTCTTAACGTATGTTATTATTGTCATATAATTTTAGCGCGGGTTGATAAAAATCGTATAGTTATTTTAGGTAATGCAATTGTTTAATTAACGTGGTTTGTTGTATCCTTATTTTGTTTTCTAGGATTTTGAATGCCTACACCCGTACCTACACTTCACGTTAGTAAATTACAGCAGTTACATTTTGATTTTCGACAAAGAATTACAGTCTGTTAAATCTGACATGTCCCATTTTTATATTCGCTATTATGATATCATCTTAAATATCGTGCAGGCAAGTAAGGTTTTACCTCTTTTATTATTTATTTATCTTTTACTTAGATCTCAACAGAAAACCTATGACAGCGCCTTGAATATATTGAATTTCTAAAAAAGGATGACCACATTAAGCTAAGCCTCTATGAGAATGTGTATATAATGTTATACTTCCTACCTCGTAGTTTAGCTAATAAGCGAGAAATTTCCCCACAGAGTGTGTAGTAATAATTACACTTTATTAAAATAGCACAGTTCCTAACTCGTCAGAAATTCAGAACTTAATTTCCAATTAAAATTACGTAGAAGATAAATTAGTTCTATGGAACCTAACTTTTGGTTTTGTATTTTATTAGCAGCTATAAGAATTTAAAATATAGAGTCATATATGTATGTATAATGGAACATTCCGTAGGGGAGAAAAGAACAAGACATGATTCATCATGTCAAAAAAAGTATTTATTTATGTGGTTATTGATTCATTCAAAAGATTAACAATAGAATGTACCGATAATTATGTATCTTTGTAATAATATTCATATAAAATTAAAATAATTTTATAAATATAAGTGAGTTTACTCACATAATGTGGTAGAAATTCTGTATACGGTCATATTACCATATATGACGTTTTTTAGGTTTGGAATAAAAAGATGAAAGCATGCAGACAGAGTCGATGGCAGAGTCTAGTCGAAACTAAAAGTGAAAAACAAATTGAGAGCTCACCGATAAAATAAAAAGCTAGACTTGTTTAGTTTTGGAGAGCAAATACGATTCACCAGAGCAATGAATCGCGGAAACGAATTGAGACCAATTCTGCTATCGTACGTATATGTCGGTCGATATTAATTTTGTCGAAAGCCACAACAGATGTCGGCTGTTCATCAACTATTCGCATAGAAAGAATTTGAGGTGAGCTGCTTTCATTTATTTATCGTTATTGAAATTTTCATGTCCGTTAACTTGGTGAAGAATTTTTCGCTTCGATGGAAGTTCATAATCGGAATTATACAACGGCAAAACCCTTTGAAGTATTCAATAATAATCAGTATACTATTACAAATATCCGTAATATAATATTTTATTGTAATATAATATAAAATACCGTCTCCTTGGTTCAATGGTTAACGTGTGAGCGTAGAACCGAGGGGCCCTGAGTTCGATTCCCGGAGGGGACGCACAAAAAAAATATGTCTGGGCTGGCAGAACACAGAAGGCTGATCACCTCCCTGTCCATAAAAATAAATCGATCAGTAAAACAGATGAGTATCACCTGCCACATACCCCACATGGGACTTCACTTTTATTACAAATATAGATATAGCAAATCACTTTCATACAGGTTTCGGCAATCGCATTTCTTATTCGTATAAATATTTTAAGGGCAAAATTTACGTTAAAACCAATCACGTTCGAGTATAACTAGAGACCGAGGACTAATTATTTGCGAACGAGAGCTTGAAAATAATTCAAATGCTTGACGGAGGCGTCCCTATTAAATAATTCATCAGGCTCACGTGACGTCACAGCTGGGATAGAGAAGTCGAGAGTATAGAAACAGCAATACGGAGTACACGACGGATAGCTCTTTGATTTAATTTATTTCACTCTAGTGGAGCGGCTGTGTCGTATCAAAGAATTTCACGTATTTTCTTCTATAAATGATATGTTTTACCTCACTTCATATTTTATATCCCACTTTCGTGTATATGATGATAAGTTGTAGATAATAGAGAAATCGATATTTCGCAAATAGTAGTCTGTCATTTGAACTTTTACGATGCGTCATAAAAAAAACTTATTAACGAGCGTGCTGGGTAAGTTATGCTATAAACTATGTTAACGAGGCGTCTACCTATGGTATAATTTTTTGTTATAGATTGAAAGTTAGAAATAGCTTAACCAGTTTTAAAAACATATATGAGCTATGCGTTGACCATAATGTATACAATATACATATATCATTGAATGTAATACAGGTTTTTATTTATCAAACTATTTTTCCTATTAGGGAATAAAATAAACATATCTATCTAAATTGTGGTATAGCCATAGCCTGTATCATATCATCATTGAAATTATTAGGTATTAAGACGTAAATACTTAAAATAAAAATTTATATCTGTATTTTGTAATAGGTATAATTTCCTATAATTCACTGATTTTATTTTTCTCGCGCAAATGCTGGCATCATAGAAAAACGAATTCTTGACACTAATAAATTGTTGTTATCATTTTCTTACTTGTCAGCTGTATAAAACCGCGCCAATACGCTACAATTATAGCTTTCTACACGAGATTTCGACTTCCTTTTATCGCGCGAGTGTTTTCCTTCAATACATTCTTTTTCACTCAAAATAGTTATAGATTTTTCATAACCTATTTGAATTTGAATTTGAATAACTCATTAGAATCTCATAAGGAATAGTCTCAGAGAACAATATTTGGTCTCAATATTCAACTAGTATTCAATAATATTGGATATACCAAATAAAAAAGTTGGCAAAATTTCAATAACTTCTTTCGAAGTTAATCAAGTGTTTCAGTACTATTGCTTTTATAAACTGACAAACATATTAAAAAGTTAATTGTTTATTTGTGACGTTCATGCACTTAGCACACATTTCGTACACGTTGAATTTTACACAAATTTCAGCAATAGGTAGTCAAATCAATCAATTTGTGTGATGTACATTAAATATGGAAACCTTGTTTATCTATGAATAATGATGAAATACGCATTATAAGTCAAGCAGTTGGTTTGATGTATGATTATTGTTTTGAACAAAATATAATAGTTTTTTTTATTACATAAAGTTGTATAAATAATGACAGAATAGAAATAAGAAAAATTCAACATTCTATATAATTTATGATGACGGTAACACCAATATCGATTGTAGATTAATCTAAAAGCAAATTTTATATTCAGTAGCTAGGTGTGATAAAGTAGGTAATAAAAAAGATAATAACGTTCATTGCCTGTGGAGCATCGATCGGAAATAAAGGCTGTCATGTTTTCAGTTCACAGCACATCGGGCTACGCAAATTTTATTATTATTATGTATAATCGAATGTTCCGGTAGTGTAGCAATCGTAAACGCGAATAAAGTTCACGGTGTCCTCAATTCATTCGGTGAGGAATATATTTTCTCTCTTTTTTTATCACCTCGATGAACCATATGAAATTTCTTAGATGAAGGTGTTAGTGAATTACCATCTTCACCAATTATTATAGAATTTCAATGCAATTCATACGCTTATAATCCAAAATCCCAGAGCCGTAAGAAATTACTCTATTAATGCTATGAATTGATAACCTAATTGTTGTTTCTAACTAACTAATAAATAATAATGATTTATAAATATTTCTATAATTCATAGGAGAATAGAAAATAAACTATTGCTAATGGAGGTAAAAGTGGGCCATAAGTTCAGTTACTAAAAAGTAAATATTCGATTGTTCAGTATGCGTAGACACATTCCTTCGAGACTTCATTCGCACATGTAGCGGTGATAAAATCAGCATAAATTCAGTCGTGCAACCGTTCACCTTACTAGTACGGTTAGCAAAATTGAGTAGGGAAATAACATTTTTATATAAAACTACTTTAATTTCGCATTTAAAAGAACATTCACATAATACCATAAAAAGATAAAGCAACGCCAACTATCTGAAATTAGATGGAAAAACTTTAGAAAAATTCAATATTCAGGAAAATAATCATTCTCGTGTTGACGCTGCACAACGTTTTTTTAATTTACGCTGGATTGAATTATTAACTGAGTATAACTTGAGTTTCGAACTTAATAAATTGAGATATATGTAATATTTCCATTTATGGCTAACTCTTATTATTTAGGGGTATGAAAAATAGATGTTTGTCGAATTTTAGACTCATCCGATATACACAGGAAAATAATGAGAATCGGTCCAGTCGTTTCGGAGGAGTCTGGTGGTGTGTGGACTAACTTTGGGACACGAGAATTTTATACATATAAAAATGCTTTTATTGTTTTTTTTTTCTATCTGTACAATCAACTCGCCCTAAAACCACGTGCAAATAATGGGCTCGCTGTTTAAGACTCAGTATTTATATCTACCTCACGCGAAATTAAGTTTGAATGTGCCACCTGAAGACATTAGTCGTATACATTAGTATTTACTATTTAATATTGAATATACATAATACATTGTCTTGTATATGAAGTTACTTCTATAAAATATTTAATATAAATTATTGCCAAGTTGCCTACTTGAGCCAATTATTATTAAAACCTATTTAAAACGATATCTGTACGAAATTTTAAGTCAGCGCCATCTATAGATTTTGTCGACACTTTCACGACGTTGTAAAACGAACATAAACCAAAGTCTAAATGCAAGTAATAAAGCCCGGATCAAAAGTTGGAATTCTAAAGTTCATAAGACAGAGGGCGCGCATTCTTAAAAAGGGACCCATTGAGTTTAGATATAGCTACGATTGTCCGTATTTGTATGGTTTCTATAAATTCTGTAGGTAATTTATTTAGAACGCTATTCAGCACTTTAATCCAGGTACTAATGCTATAGTTCCGTATGCATTATTGTAATGATCTCCACCGCTTTTACAGGACAAAGGTGAATTTTTAGTAAAGCCAAAACTTTTTTATAAAGCCATAAAACAAATTTATAAAATACTTATGTTAATTGTATAAAAAAGGTACAGAAGCGTTTCGAATTATCCCTACTCTTAATTAAGTATTTATAATAAAAACATTGATCTTATTACCTCTTGCAAGTGTTTATAATAAGAATGCGTGCTTTAAATTACAATAAGAAAGAAAGAAAGAAAACAACTGACAATTGCCTCGAATGGTATCAAGCTGACGGCGCTCTGACATAAAGTAATTGTATCACGAAGGGTGCAATACAAATCAAAAGCTCGGTGCAATATGCTCAAGAGTAAGATAATTGAGCTGTCATCCAGGATTAATGCTATTGCTTTATGTCGTACGATAAGCACGTCTGTCCATCTGTCTGGACGTGTCAAATTATCCCTTCTTGTGACTCGCTTACGTTTTCCTCGTTAAGGAATATTGCTTTCTGATACGTTCATTAATTACATCTATAAGTCTATTCTTCGAGCGTGGAAGCCATCACAAAAAATCCACCATGAGAGTTACTTGAATCAAATGAATAAGAAAATATCAAACAATCCTCTATAGATACCTACTTTATTATTTCTATGAAACAGTGTAGATACCTACTACAATGATGGAGTTCCAATATTATTATTTATTTTCTTATTTATAATGATCATTGTCGGTCTGCCTCTCCTTAGTAGTCCATACCAACTAAGCTCCACTGTGTTCCGTCGAGCCACTTTAACTTTACTTGTCGAATTGATTTTTTGTGAATTATTGAAAGCATTAATAATAAAAATTGATAAAAAATTGTCGCAAATTGAAAAGTTAATTTCTCACAGGTGTTTTTATAATGAAAGCGTATTACAATACAGTCGGTCTTATAAATTAAAACTTTTCTATTCTATTCTATGCTCTTTCGGCTTCTTATATTCAGTATAGATTTGGTAAAGCGTTTATATTATATCAACGATTTATTTGCGAATGCTTCACCAATGTTTCTTCCGAAAGAAAGGGAGACTTACTTATAACATAACATATTTATCAATGTCCTATAAAAACGATCCAGCTGCTTCGAAGGTTAACTAGATCACAAAAATACAGTTAGGCATAAAATTTAAGCAGATGTAATGAACTATAACTTTTACCTAACATTCTGGTTCTTTTTACTGACTTGAAAAAAGGGACTTTGTCAATTCCATTTCTTTTCGGCCTTGTTACCACAGAACTTGCGACTGGATATTGCAAATACATTTTAAGTAAAAGCAACATACACAAACCATCTAACATAGATGAAATGTTTAAAGAAAATAGGAATTGGGTGTGTCGAATTAAATATACTCTTATTCTCATTGATACATACGTCCATATTTTCAATTAACACTACTGCCATAAAGTATACCTACATATTATATAGTCCAAAGGCTACCAATCTCCTATGTTACAATATCTCAAATAATTAATTGTAATTATCGATAAAGAAAAAATAAAAGTTGGCCTATTATTAACACATACCTACTTATAACATATGCAGTTTTTAGATACGCTTTACAAACAAGTGGCCTTTGCGTTTCTTTTTTATTATGCATTGATAACTGTATTTCTTATTGTAATGAAGGTTAATGGAATTCGCCTTTGCCTTGCTTGATATAAATTTGTATTTGTATCATGTTAAAGAAACAATTAATGTTAATACATGCGAATTTCGAGGCGATGCAAAGGCAGACATAAAAACCAAGTCAATGTAAAACTGTTGTCATTTATTTCGTGCGGGTAATAGAGACAAAGAAATAACTACTTAATATGCCGCTGTCCATATTTCGATTGACAGCCAATTTAGTTGAAATATTTTTATTATATCGATACATTGTAACGCAAATAAGAGCTCAAAATAAACAAATGCAAATTGTTATTATACCCTACTTATTACTCAGAAAAAGCAGTGGTGGCTCAGTGGTGAGAACCTCGGACTTCAAAATCGATAAGTCGGGGTTCGAGACCGGGCGAGCGTGCAGGAAATAAATTGATTTTTCAATTTATCTGCACATGTAGATAACATCACCACTGCTTAAAACGGTGAAGGAAAACATCGTGAGGAAACCGGCATGTCCAAGAATCAAAAGTTCGACGACATGTGACATCTGCCAACCCGCACTTGGCCAGCGTGGTGGATTATGGCCTGAACCCTCATAGGAGGCCTGTGTCCCAGCAGTGGGAACATATATGGGTTGATGACGATGACGACTTATTACTCATGGTTCCTTTTATTATCTCGTAACTAATTATTTCTTTTTTAATTCGTATTGACGATCATAATTTTTACTTATTGTAACGTTAGAAATAAAAACATACATATCTAATAATTTAATTAAATTAAATTTGTTGTTAATCACATGCTTTACGCGATGATACCTGCATAGATACTGAATAAAAACCTCCTAACTATCTAAGTAATGACGTAATAACATCCTTCTACTACATTTATGGTAACTATCGCCAGATTTCGCTTCATTAGTTACGCACTCTACATTACGCATTCATCATGTCGCGTCAACAATGAGAATTTATGACGTGCAATTACACTGGAGCCTGCGAGAAAAAACATCTGATTGACATCGCCGAAGCGAAGCAAGAGCTAATTGTGTGAATAAGTAAACAGCACAACCCCGTAATTGGAGCATGTATGTTCAATATTGTATTTATGTGCTCGAGTTAATTATAATTTTAACTGACAGTTTATATTGCTTTACAATTAATTGCATATAATGAAGGTGTTTCAGAATAGCTTGCTGTTTACGTCGACTGTTTTAAGTTTGGTACAAATTCGCTGTGTGAATTTACTTTACTTTGTATATTTTTTGACTTTTATTTTCATACACTCATAATACAATTTAAAGATAAAGAGTTTTTTTTCTAATCAAAACCTTTGACATTAGAAATATAGTATTATACTTTTATTTTAATAAAACATTCAACCTCAGTAATAATATTTGATGTGATGTTAATCGTATACAATACCCTACCAAACTGTTATCAAATTTGTTATAAAATAAGGTCAGTAGTACATTTAAAAAGCAGCAAGTCATCGGGGTTGATTAACTAGTTAGTTTGTTAACCAAAAATTAGGAACCTTGAAGCTCGATAGACGCGCTGCACAAAACTTTAAAAAAGACAGACATTTACTTAAAAAAAGCAATACTGAACATTTCTTACTGTGATTATATCCAACGTCATAAATTAAATAATTATTAAAAAATTGATCACATAAAATCATGTTACATTTGTAAATGTTTTTTAGTTTCTTTAAAATACTTTTTTTCAATTGAAGGTAAGAAGTTTGTAGGTAGATATAAGAGTATAATATAAACTTTATACTGTTCATAACCTGATTGTTCATTGCTTAAACTTATCCTTAAGTATTTTATAAACATTTACTTACTAAATTAATTTAAGGTAGGAACATAATTCTCACATTTTTATAGGAATGTTGTCGTAAATTTGGATATCAACTCCGAATTTTTATTTTTAATATATATCGTATAAATCGTTTCATTCATTCATTTGTTATACCGACTATAACTTCGTATATAACAAATGACTACATTATATATAAAACAAAATATAAGTAAAGACGGCACAAACATATGGCATATGACCATAATGGTGTAACATGGCAGGTATCCTGCGGTCACCTCCCAGGCTTTGTAGCACATACATCTATAACTAAAACCTTTATGCGTATTCATAAGCGCTGTGAATGTAAAGGCGCCGTCCATCGATTTATTTAATGATGTTCGATGTTACTGGAAATTGTAACATTAATATTAAACACAAAGGATCCACTATTATGAGCGTAAACCTTTTTTTGACTGTAGCCTTGTTTTTTATTTGAATCCATGACTACAGTTCAAGTGGATACTTCTACCTAATCAATACAATTAAAAGTGATACAATTCCTTGTTATTTCCCACCCAACAAATACTCTCCACTTTGTTCCATTAAACATTACGTCGCAGAAAATAAACCAAACAATAATATAGTAACAAGCAACTTCAAGCGAGTTCTTTAAAAGGTACCTACTGATTTAACAGTGCTTTCTTATTTATTTTAGTCTTAAGAACTGATTTAGTAGTATAGTAGTACAGTACGCAGTATACATTAATTAAATAATTATTATCTAATAGTATAAATTTATTTGACATATTTTAATACAACTAAAATAGCAATTTGGTCTAAACAGCTTTATACATATTTCTTTAAAGTGCCTGTTACAATTGCAGTAAACATTATGATTCGTAGCAAAACATTACTTTTACCTAGTAAATATGTAATTTCAGGTAAATTTTTATTCTTAGATACCATGAGAATAGTCCCACTAACGTCGTTAAATACAGACAATAAACATATTAAGAGTAAATATATTTCAAGTGTAAGTGTTCCAAAAAATATAAATAAAAGAAACAATATTTTCTTTGAAATCAAAAAATTATTATTCGTATTCCAAGCATAAAAAAAATAATCTGAAAATATTAAGTTTTGAACACATGAAAATAATAATAAAAGAAATTGTAGATCATACCTCATATTCCTAGCGACGAGAGCTTGCCATACGTAAACTGTCCATATAATTCTTTAATATTCAATTGTGCCGTTCAATAATCAATCATAGCTATAGCCATGAATGTGGAGCGCTTGGGTGGTACTGCAAGTAAAATATTTATTCAGCAAGTTCTTCACAATGGCAACATATTTCAAACGGAATGTCTGCATCGCGTTGCCTAAAGCAAATACGGCTAATTTGAGCTGTGCGTATAATAAACACACTTAATATACTCTTACATAACTGTTATAACATAATCTTTCATGGTGAGAAACATTTAAGATCTGTTCGACGCTGTTTCTTTTTTATTTTATTGTTCTGGACATTTGACATTTAATCAAAGAGAGAAATTGAACATGCCAGCTACCCAAATAGTTAAAACAAATTCATTAATAAAATTTTCTCATTCAATTATGAGAAATGCTTTCAATGTTCAAGCATAGTGAAAAATAATGTAACCGTTATTTGGATAATATCACATACACATTGTTGCCACATCGACATTGGTTTTTCTGTATTAATATAGTGAATTTAAAATGGTTCTAACTTGAGTTAGGCATCAGACTAATCGTCTTACTTTTTTATTGTAGGTTTTTTCTCATAAAAAGGGCGTCACAAAAATGCAATAACGTTAAACGCGTAAAAAGTACCCAGCAATTTCTGATAGAAACCAAATGTATAGAGTATACCTTTCCGACGTGAACATAGAGTTTATTTCATTTGTAAGAGAAATGCAAGTGTTTGTAACTAGGAACCCGTTTATGGAAGAATTAGAATAAAAAGTTGAACTATCGGGTGGCAAGTTACGCAAGACTGAGTACGGATAAAAAGTGGCTTCCCTTTGGAGTTGTAAGGAAGTTCAACAGCCGTCAAGAAACGGGAAGGTTCTATAAATACACCACATTATGAATGTAACTTATTAACGATATAACCATGGCACGAAATGGAATCTACAAGCTTGTGTACTCATGATGCTATAATATTATAAAACTGACATAATACTTGTTTGATCTTATAATGCAAACAGCGCTATTCTATACTCTTAGTAATATGGGCGAGTATGTCATATAATTTATTGATTCATTAGTCTTGATGCTATCAATGAAAATAAGAGTTTTATTGTAGGTACCTTGCATAAAGAAGCTTGATCAATCAATTGGCAATAATATTAACGCGAGCACCAATTTATAATATGAGTATCTTGTGGGAGAAACCATATTAATTAAGTTTTCAATAAAGCTATGACAGAAATGAATAATTTACATTCGAAATCATCAATTGTTTATGCAAATTTTTTGATTGTATTTTAATGTTAACTATCTAGATTATGGAATGAATATTTGTCTTATTTTATAGAACGAATAAAAAATAAATACGCACGTAATTTATGTGTGGGATATTAATCAAACAATACAAAATAAAACACAAACATGATATGAGGATTCTTAATAAAAATCTGTACTAATGTCCTAACGCACCATCAAACTATCCATCGCATCTTCTTATCTCTTGACATGAAGCTAGAACAACATATTTCACAACAATGAAAACAGGATGGTAATACATGTTCTTGTGTGTAACGAGTTATCACAGGAAGATAAGTATATATAACATAACGGGATATTTTTCAATTTATCATATTCGCCAAAAATTAAAGTTGTGAACATACATAGACCACAAATTAGAAAGCTCTATTTACTACAAGTATATATATTATTTTTCATGTCATAGTGATTATTACATAAGATCCACAACATAAATGATATATTTCTAATATAAAGAAATTTAAACACTTAGTTGCTATAATATAATATCACGCTAAAAAAAGTGTTGATATCTATCAATATCCATATTCCACATAACAGAATGACTTTGTACACTTCTTGTTAGCGCCGTCATTTCACGTCTTTACTTCTATTCGTAACTGCCTTTCCTTGGACATCAATTTTTAACTATTTTAACATATTATTCCCAGTATTTGTTACAACGCGAGAGCTTTCTAAAAGTTCGCAATCTCTTTTACACATAAACAGTGATCACCTAGACTTTAAAAGTAATTTGCCTTTGCGCTGGAATTAAATAAACATCCATACTTTTTCTTAAAAAGGTAACGAATCAAATATAATATCATAATAAAGTTTAATATAGGAGACTACATGTGAGCTATGAATATATAGCAAAACATTTTCTGTAACGAAGCTGCGACATTTAGTTCTACAATAATTTATATGCTAAGATGTCAAGACGTTAAAGCAAAACTGGATCTAAACGAGGACTCCAATGGAAAACATCGTAACATATTAGAGCACCTGATATTATCTACCACAGACATGTACCACTGATGAGGTCGATTATTATACGGCAGGAATAAATATAAATTACTTGATATGCATAGAATCTAGTTAGTTTTTGCGCCAAAAATAACATATCTTCTAAGAATACTGTGTACATTATTATGTGTTATGTATTTATAAAATATATTAAAAGCTGTATAATCAGTATTACGTATCAGATATAAAGAAATATGACATCAAGTTAATATTACATTAATTCATTTTCTTAATATGAGGTTATGGGATACTGTAATGTAAAAATAACAATTGAAGTGGAATTCTGTTGAAATCATTTTAATGTATAAAATTTAATA
>NC_052113.1:5509391-5549393 GCF_012273895.1 Zerene cesonia | reverse complement strand
ATTCTATAGATTTTCAGAATTCATAAGATTTAGCTCATTGAGCATTAAACTTTTTGTTCATTGTACTTGATTACCAACAATTTGATTCCGCAACCTCTTCTTGATCTTCTGCAAGTACATCCATCATGTTAACGGAATTTAAATTATCAACTTTTTGCTCGCTTGGATTTTATATTTTATGTTTATACTCATTAATTTACTTTTTCATCCCATTAGCATACTCATAAAAAGTTGTCGCATAACATAATAATCTTGAAAGAATATTTATTGTTGCAATCATTAAACCTGGAGCTTCATTTACCTACGTTTCCTACATTTTACACTTTCTGCTTAACATTTGATAAAAATCAAAAAAATCGTACAGTGAATTCCGATATGATCACTTTATAACAAAAATATCTTCCTTCCTTTGAACATAACTAACACCATTTAAAATTTAAACAAATACTGTAAAGCTTCTTAAAATCTTTATGCAGGTATGTTTCTGCTAATATCGTAAACAAAACAAAGTCACTGTATAAATGTTCTACTTAGAATTAACACACGTGCCACATGAACTTAACTGTAACGTAAAATAGGTAATACTCCGCCTTGATTGTGGTATCTTCTCACGTACTAATTGCCACTTATTGTGAGTAATTCTTGTTTAAATAGAACTATTGTGTCATGAGAAACTGGTGGTCCCCTGGTATTGGTATTTGTTTTAAAATAGTACACACATAAGTACGAACTTTTCGCAAGAAAATTTATGAACGATGCTTTGTGAAAAACCGTTAAAAGCACGCTTACCATACCATTAATTTTTATAGCAACACCAAGAGCTAATTGTAAATTTTCTCAATTATTTAATAAACAAAACACATTTCAATTATATAATGTGTGTTTTGTTTATATTAATTGAAGGACAAAATAAAAATAATCTTATTAGTGACTAGCTGTAACCCACGGCATCACTCGTGTGATACCCGGGAGAAAAGAAGCCTATGTGCTAATCCAGACTTTAATTTATCTCTGTACCAAAAAGCTTATCATAAAGATATGATAAGCTATTTTCGCCTGAAAGAGTAACAAACATCCATACATTCATCCATATTTACAAAAGCGCTTATAATATTAGTAAAAAAAAAACCCCGCTAATATAATGTCTCCAATGATAAAACATCCGATTTGTTACACATTTTAATGAAACAATTAGCGGAACGCCATTTTAATCGCGATAAGAGCTGCCAGATAATAAATAGTAAGGTCTGCTTTGTCAGGTTGATATGTGGCCTTTTTAAGTGATTCCTTAGGCTTTGCGGTCCCATCTCGTATATAGGTCCGAGTATGCAACGGACAGCCGAAACAAAAGCTTGTAATGTATCGGTATCGAAAGAATCGGGACCCGTCGCAAATTGGTTTATTGAGATTGTGACTCCGATTTATTAAAACTGGTATCATCCACTTGCACGAAAAAATGTCTGTTGCAATGCGAAAGTATCACTGAGTTAAGTATGTATTTAAATGATTTTTTATTTATTGAACTATTATTTTTTTAATTAATTTTACACACTGAATTTTTTGGGATACAGTTTATTGGTATCCTCCATTTCATGGCTTTCTTACATACATGTTTGTATGGTCATAAACAGTATCTATAGGAATATTGTATTTAAATACTACGAGAATTTTAATGCATTATTAAATTTCTCTTCCCCATCTATCTTATAACAATCAAAGGACATAAGATCAAAGTGGAATAAGCCTAGAAATGTTATCCATTAAACGCACTCTCACATATCACTGTAACGACCACTCAATACCGCATTGTAGATTCAATTTATATTGACCACAGGGCATTCTCTCTTTTAACCTCTCTGCGATACTCTTTATGAAGGCTTTTATTTTAAAACTATGAACGTATAAACAACACGACTTTCACAAGAAATCATTTAGACGTATCATAAATTTAATTCATTTATCCTGATGAGATCTTACTGTAACTTAAAAAGCTTCTATATATAATAAATTGTCCATTTTTATTCAATACTTCTACAAAGTTAAATCAAATAAAAATAAATAACATCTATCGTAGCGTTGCCAGCTTTAGCAATAGACTCTATCTATACCTTCAATCATAAAAAGATAAAAAAACGTAATTTCTTTAATGATACCGATTCACGCTCTCATGATCATCTTTATTTAAGTGCATATAACCATTCAGCTATATAACTATAATTAGACTTTTTATTTAAAAAATCCGACACGAAACTTAAATTAACACGTCCAAACAGTAGGCAATCCATCTCGTGTTCGAGCGAACCTACCATTACCCCACATAAAACCCACACCACTGGTAGAAATAGAGTATAAAAATCCTGATTACTCTTTTACACCGACATCAATTACGTTCACACGTTCGTAGGTACATTAATTAACAAGTCTATAAAGCTCTTGACAGGACATGGCCAGTGTGCGGGTCTTTTAGTGTATAGGCTAATAAAGTCATAGAAAGGCAGTCCTTTGCGAAACTCGAGGGAGATAAACAATACTTTTAACACGCAGATGTCAACAAAACCATAGTGCTATTCGCCAAGATAGGTTTCCCATTCATACGAAATGAATATGCGAGAACCTTGAATACTGAAAACAACTATCTATTTAGTATTCACATATTTTTAAACATGAAATAATTATATTAAAATCCCGATTTAGACAACAAATAAAGATGTAAAAATACACATAAAGCATACACCTACATATAATATATACGATATTATGAAATTTTGTATGAATTGAAAATAATTTAAAAAGTATCTTCAACGTTTAAACATGAATAAATAAGGGCATTAAATAGTTACGCTTTGCGAGATAGCTTTAAGTATTAATAAAGAATATTTGTTGCTAAGCACTGCAGGGTCTAACGCCGATAGAGGGTTCAATACTCGACCTAGCACTAAGGACTAACGAACAAGATGCTCGTGCTTCGATAAAGACTGCATTTCTATTCGACAAACCATGTAGCCTGTCACATTCACTTTGTATTGCCTTTCTAATATTTATTTTAACAAACATAAGCTTTTACTTTGATACTGCCACTCTTTCAACATTGAAACATTTTTGTCTAAACAAATCTTCACTTAGCATTAATAATAAATTAAATTGCATTAAAGTGAAATAAATATAAGAAAGATAAAGGCTCAAAACAGTATATATCTTGTGCAGATACGAAACCACAAAATAACAAATTGCTTGCTTGTTTGTAAAACAGGCTTCAACCCACAGGAAGCAATTTTATCCATCATCGAGCTTCGATGCGAAAATAAAAGTTAATAACTCAAAATTAGCGTAATCGTTTGTAAAATATACCTAAGCTTACTGATGCTCATTGTAGTATATTATCTTAAAATTATTCAAATAATACCATATTAATAATATTCTCTTGTATAAATTTATTTACGTTTTTTAACACTTAGAAATATTTAAAATCTTACACAATTTTTAATATAATGTAACGATAATACATCGTTAATAAAAACATGTTTAAATTAACTATTTTAATATGTTTTTATTAACGATTACATTAAATCAATAAGAAAAAAAAGTTAATAATATAGATTAACAATTAAGGTAATGGAATAAAATTTGGAAAATTTGAACAATACATGTGCTTAATTGGGAATTATTAGTAGATTGCAAGAAAAAAATACATTTTCTCGTAGAGAGCTCCGCCTTATCTCGTAGAGAATTCAAGCCATAGATAATAAATAGATTAGACACTATCACCTAACACAATAAATCTATAATTGATTTATAATTTAACTAACATTGCTGATCTTGTTTTTCTTATGTTATCGCTATATTTTAGTATCTTAACCCTTTCATCGAAATATCGATGAAATACATTCTCAGTTAACACATAAAGCCTGTTTTAGAGTGTAAAATACCCTTATAAAAAATAATGCGTACATGCATTCGTCAATACTTCACAAAAGCCTGCTACAGTCCACAATTACACAGTAGCTGTTCGTATCAAATTAATACACTCAGATGTAATCTGGAGCTATTGAAAAAGCGTTTAAGTCTTGATGTGTATATTAAATTGTCTTAAGTAATTTATGAGCGTACAACGACATTATCTACCGCCTTTGTAACCGCGAATGTATATTCATCATAATTGTTTTAAACGGCGCAAAAAATTAAAGACCACTCAGAGATACAAACGAGATTCGTATTTAGCATTTTTCTTTTGTGAAAGATCGGAAACTTACGAGTTATGGATACGAGATAGTGTTTTTTACACTAAAACTTAATCCTAGGGAGCAAAATTAATCCAACTTACATTACTATACTTTTTTTTTATTTCTAAGCCATAGAAAACGAAAACTTGTGCGGGTTAGTAAATCTGGTGAAGTATTAAAAACCAAGAAAAAAAACTCGCTTGCTTACTTATATTGCCATAAGGTAACTTAGTTAGTTATTGTAAATATTAAGTAAGAATGTTAAGAAAGATAGTTGACGCCTAACACAAATATATTTGATTTGATGAAATATCAAACTGATAGATTGTCGTAAAATAAAATGCAAACACATTGAAAATACACGAGAATTCACCAATGATAATTGTTTCCAATTAATTCATTAGTCACAGGACTGGCTGGATTAATCTGATTAGCGCAGATATGCAAAGCGAGGCTGCCATCGTTGAAATAATCCACGTAGGTCTGTGGCTGCGGTAAACCTAACAATTATAGAGCCAGCCGTCTATAATCGATCTTACGCAATTAGACAAATGGCCAGGTGAACGAGACCAGACACCACACCATAAAATTTCTTGTTCCGCGTGAGATTGCATCTGCCTATGTTTTTGTACATGTAATGCGTCATATAGCAAACTTTGGATCGCAACTCAGAACTCGTATAGGAAACTAGATTTCCATGCTTCGCGTTTAGAACGATTAGCCGTAAGGGACGAATTGTTGATACACTATCAGCTGATCCGGCGCAGTTCGCCATGGTAGCGCAACCGGAGCGCATGCGCACAGCGCTTACCCGCCACAGTACTTCGTTATGCTGTCGAAGGTGTAGTCCTTAAAGTTTACCATCAGAATAAAAAAATGTGCTCGACTCGTAAGTTTGTTAGAGTGACGAAATTTTTGTTGGCTGGCGTGTCGATATTCTGTGTGAGCTGGATTGCTGCTGTCAACGAATGGCACACCAGGGCCCGTTGGAGACCACCATCGCAGCGGAGCTATTCCACTATGAAGACCATTGTGGCCTACTCGGAAGGCAAACAGGCGGAGATGGATCGACCTTCGCCTGTTACATGTGATCGTTTACCGGCATATCCGAAAGTCCCAAAAACAGTAATTCACATTTTCGTTATTTTTTACTGGACAATTAACTTTTTGTACTATTAACTTTTTGTCCTATCGATTCTAAAAAAATGCTCAAATATTCATTAATATTGTGTATACCCATTTAAAGTTTTCCTCCCACCATTTTATTAGGCAATAAATCAATTTTATGACAGTTATTATCTAAGCTCAAATCGGAGATTCCAAGGAAATTAGCTTTTATGGTTTCAATAAACAATACCTGTTTTACATATTTTTTGCGATACCATCGGGGTGGGCATGCAAATGGTGCAATAATATGCAAATTTTGCCCCTTCCTGGAAAGTAATTTTTCGTAAAATATTTTATAAAGTAATTGACTTTTTTATTCTAATCAAAAGTTAACGACGTTGTAAAAAATGTAACGAAATGCAGTTCTTTCAAACAGGCAAACGGGAATACTTCTCGAATTCATAAGCACAATCTCCACGTACATAAAAGTTTAAGTCAACCTCTCAAAACCGCTAAGCAAATGAAGACATTCTATAAAATAAAGTGGCTCTTATAATATGCAAATAATGTATACATGAATATACGTGAATAAGCGTTAGTAAGAAAATACGATGCATTGTGAATCGTACTTTGTATGCAACATTACTTCCTACTCCCCCAAGCTATATTTAGATGCAGATGCATATTCTGTATTCACATTTATTGCTTGTATTAAGCATTTGAAATAAACGCATCATTGCGCGTATTATGTGTAATCACATACATTAATTAAGTCTAATGTAACTTGTGACCGTTTCCATTGAAAGTATCACGGAACATTCATAAATTCAATTTCTTTTTAAGCAAAAATTCCTCAATTCGTTATTGTTATATTAATATAAAATGCACCTTACTTAAAATTAATAGAAAATATAAAAAATAGACTATCGGCTCAAAGTTATTTTTATTTAATTAGGCACATAATTTAAAGCTCGGATTTATTATTTCCAATCACATAAATAATAAAGCTATAAACATTTTAACAATCTCACCATACTAATCGTAAATTATTATGAGCCTTAGAACTATAATGCAATCATCATTTCTCAGTAAAAGCAAAACTAGTTCTGTATAATTGTGATAATCTATCGCAGAGCTAGTGGAAGATGCAAAATAACTAGAAATCAATATTCTCTGCGGCTATTTCTAATAGTACGCCACTACTGCCACCGATCCCACACGAATGCAGTCCCTTCCTATAATATAAATAAGCTAGAGCTTAAGTGCAATTACGTACTTGCGTTTTGAAAGCGTATAAGATCAGTATTACAATAAAGTACTGGTGTAACTCACTTTTCCAGACTTTCATTTGTAAATTTTCGATTTAGCGAGAAACTAGTGCCTGTCTATTCAGACAAGTTTTCTTGAACTTGGTCTAAAAGAATGCCACTTATTCATTGTTATCGTAACTTATATAGCCCATAAAATCTACGCCTATGTAAAAGGATAAGATATAAACGTTACAAAATTTACTTATTTTGGTGTAAAACTTTGCACACATAATGCTATAAAAACAATTATTGTTTACTATTTTCCTGAAAATTGCTTAGTACTGGGTATCCTAACTATTCACATCCTATCCTAATCACACTACAGCTGTAAATTACTAACTAGTAACTACTCAACTACTCAGCCCTTTAGTCGAAGATAATATATTTTAAGGGGCTGAGGTATCGTGTAGACTGTAGACTAATTGGATGCTTATTATTGCATGCAATTAATACGTTTATCTTCACGCTAGTGTATGACCAACCTAAAATAAAATAAGAGAAATCTCGGATTTTCAAGGATAATAAACAACAAGGTACACTTTATGGAAACCTATTCTTTATTACTTAGTTTTAAATATTTTTGTTTATAGAAAATCACTTAAATATTATTAGGTGTTTTTTGTAGAAAATTATACTTAATGCCAATGAATTGACTGATCTATATATTTTTAATATTACCTACGACTACTACTAGTAATATTTTTGGAATAACGACTTTTTAAAGCTAGACTTACATCACATTTATTCTTGTCATGTTATGTAAAAGTTTGAATGAGATAAAAATTCTTACCACGACAACTGTATCAGATTACTAACAATAACAAAATTATTTACCGTATGGTGAGTTACAATAATTCAAAACACATTCTCCATATTGTACAATAAAATTAGTTGTATGTACACTACAATTAATTCTGTTTGCTGTACATAATTAAATGGTTTTTTTAATAATATCAAAAGTACAATTTACAATTTACAATTCAATTTTATTCAATAGAATTATTTAAGCCCCTACCTACGGTTTTCGTCGATAAAAATCGTAATTTAAATAAAGATTTATAAGAAAATTGCTCTTAAACAATAATTGTACGAAAGAGGCTTCTATATATTTTTTACTGTATAGTTACGATAAAATAATGGACTTAAGATCAGATTCAATGTTGATTATATACCATTACCACAGTCGGATAGAATTATAATATGCGAATGGGTATATTTGGTTCGTGTAAAATGACTCTTCGTACTTATTTTGCGATGCTGTATTATTACTCTATATTACTGTAATCGCATTAATCATAATCATCAAAGAACGAAAATATATATATACGTAAGAGCACCTCAGCTTTAAGATTGTACCAGCGTAAATATTTTATGGTCATAACACAAAATTTTATGTATATTTGTAATATTTACTCGTCAGTAAATAATCGTTATATTATAACCTATTCTATGCGCAGTATTATCTTTAGTATATTGCTTTGGTAGGACGGTCGTAATCTCGAGTTTAGTGCCTGAGGTCCTGACTCACTGTGTTAGGCATTGTATTATTGGGTCTATTCATATGATTAATACCACTACCTACATATAGAAAAGACAATAAAAAATGACTCTTTACCTACCTTGGGAAACTAAAATGTTTTCATAAAACACCAGTCAGGTGTTTAAAAAGATAATATTATTGTTTACACGCAAACGGTTTATTGCAATAACTTAGCTCGAATAGTATGAAGAAGATACAAAACTGGCATTTAATAGATTCAACTCAAACCATAAGAACAGTTGTAAAGTGTGTACGGCGATAATATTTCCCACAGCGTCAGTTCGTTTACCTAATCATAATTATACTTGTAAATCCAACTGGAATATCATATCACAACAGGTTTGATGTCATTCAAAAGATTTTATTACATTTAACTGAGATATTACAGATTTGATGATCAGAGGGATCAAAGGTTGCAGTAAAATAAAACATATCGTAGGTAATATTTATATACAACTCAAAGGACAACTAACCTGCCTTATAGACTACGTATTTTAAAAATATTTAGTTGAAATATGAGAGTAATGTTCGAAATCTCACGAATAAAAAGACATAACAACGAGTTATTTATCTGCATAAGCGTACCAATACTTCTCATATACAAAATCCTATGAATGTAAATAATATATTTAAAGAAAGTCCTCTCAGGTCTCCGGTATTTTTTCATTATATAATTATTTTACTAAAACATTTTGCATAAGATAAAGTATCCCAACTTGCTGAGGTTTCTTAAGAACAAGATAATTAACGATTCTAAAAATGCACGTTTTAAAAAAGAACTTTATAGTCTTAACAGCATTAATTGACGCTTAATTATTTAATTGCATTCAGTGGATCATTTAGCACATTTTAAACCTTATTAAGATGTAAGGCGTAATTTACAGATCGTGTGGTACTATTTTATTTTGAGTTTATTTTTAAAATGCCAGACATGAAAGGATCACTGATTATTTTAAAATTCCAAAAAATATAGATTAATATGAGTAGTAGTATTTGTACAAAATTAAACATTTAAGCTTCTGCAATGGCATAATATTTTAAACGATTCCAACTGCAGTCTGCTTATATTTATGCAGATTCTAAGTGCATCGACTTGTCGTATAACTTCAGTCCAGTTTGTCTCACTAATACTATCATTAGCAATTATTCTCTAGCCATTCAAGTAATTATTTGTGCATAACATTTTTTCTTTTCAAATCAAATACTGTTATAGAGATAACAGTAAATACTATATGTGTAATGAACCTGGTTTTTATTTATACTGTTTTACAACATCCGCTGATAAACGTGACAGGAGTAAAAGTCACGTTTTTATCTCTGAAAAGGAATTTAATGCTGTTGTACCTACCTTTAAACTGTTGCTAAATCAAATGTATGAGCTTTTAAAAACATGTTTAGATATGCCCATGAACGCCCATTAAAAATATGCTTTTATATTTTTCTCGGTATTTTAGTTTTATGTTAAAAACTTACTATTTATTAGAGACCAATCTCTAATCTAATAATCCCAAGACTATAAGTAAGAAAATGCGTTAAACACATATTATGTATTATATATTACATATATTACACATTTCAATTTCACAAATAAACATTATACAAGATGGACAGAAAATAAAACTCACACTAAAACGTTTATCCCAGATAATCATTTATTTAAACTCATATGAAGATATTTTCAAAAATCGGCCCTCATAAATTGAATGGATGTTACAAAAAAACATACGACTAAATCTGTAAATAAAATACGCTTAAAGTAAGCACGCGCGCAATATCACGATATTTACACTTTACTGAACCCTATACGGCTGTATGTCAGTAAGCACGGTATTTTTTTTTATGAAAAACGTATGTAATAACTGAATAAGTTGTCTAATAAACATTCTCAGAAAATAAAGGCACTGACACATTAGTTATCAAAAGATATTTAATTTACAGAGTGCGGATATCATAATGATTAAATGTATTATGGACAGAAATAATTCTCAACATTATATTTATGATAAAAAAAGTTTTGTTTTTGACAATTGAAACTGTACAAAAATCTAAAACATTATGCGAAAATGTAAGCAGACGTTATCTTTGTTTACAGCCTTATAACCTCAGATGACCTAGATGTTAAATTATCTTATTATCTACCATATTTCTTGTGAGAACCTATTCTTTTCATTCATCATTAATTACAATTAACAGTGATGAATAAATTGCTTTATCCAACAAAGGAGAAAGAGGGACGCAAAAAGCACATTGATGTTTAAGAAAGCACAATGGCTAATCACGCACGACTCTTTTACCATTAAATTCAGTCTACAGCCCGCTTTGAAAATTTTGTTGTAAGATATTAAACCTTAAGAAAGGGTAATAAAGTGAGATTCAAAATGTGCCGTTTCGCTATGCTCATTTCAAATTACTTAGAATAAATCAGACCCAACATAGACCTTCTCGAGGGAATACGGTTTATGTAAATTTAATACAACTACCTTATTACTGTTGAATAAAATAGGAAATCTAATAAAATTACTTTATAATGTGAAACGAAATTCATATATAGACACCTCCTACATAAGCTTAGCTTTTAAATTGTAAGCTTAACGAATCTCAAATGTATGAAGCACCTAATGTTTTGTTTCTTTCAAGAATCGCACGTGGTCTCCCCTTGCTGAAGAATCACTATGGCAACAAGTAAGAGGTACATCGGTGTCATTATATGCTGCGTATTACGACGAGAGGGCGCCACAACACTATATACGCATTCTCGCCATTTTCCACGGTGAGTAAGTACATACCCTACATGTTTCTGTAATGATATAAGTGTGGAACATGACTACTGCACATTAGCTCTTGTTTATGACAGGCAAAGAAAGAAATTCCACAGAGGTTATATCCAAGCTACTGCAAAACGGTACACGATTGGGCTTCTTTATGTAAATTTATTATAACACGGGAGACGTCCAAACCGTTGATTTAATTCTCAGTAAACTTTGTTAAAAAATAACTTGGATACTTGCCAAAAATTAAAACATGCCGAGAATTAAACGTTTTAAACAAATATACAGACTTCATTTCTACCGAATCGAAAATGTCGTTGAATTTTTGCCTACACGATATCATCGAGTGAATTAATTCTCAACGTTACTTATAAAATATTGATACATATCTTTACAGCTTCATAAACCCCTTGTTTTAAGTAAGCTCACGTAGGATGGAGATTTCGATCTAACTGTGTCCGTAGTCCATACACATTTTACTTGCCATATAAATAAAGAAAACCAATTAATTGAAGTCCACTGTAGAGTGAGCCGTATCGAAGTAAATCTGCCGACTGCTGCCTTGAGGTCTTACTATTATAAGCAAAAAAAATTACATATTATGAATATGTACTTACGACAACCGTGATTAAACTGACGCTAATTTTATGTCATAACTTAAAAAAATAAAATTTAATACGCTTGATATGTCTAGCTTCTAGCTATAACTGTCTGAAAAATTTCATCCCTTTTAAGTAATAAGGAAGCGCCAAAAAATTACACTTTTCTATGTACAATTTTATTTAAACAAATTACTACTTCAATATAATGGTACATAAACTGGTTACCTTTATTGTTAAATAATATAATCATATCTGGTTAAGCGGTAGGTAATAGATAAAAGCGAATAAAATAATTTAATTCTGTTTTTCCAATATATAAAAGGCAAATGCCTCTGTGTATTTTACTGATGTACACCTCTGATATAATATTATTGACATTTCGTTTAATTTAAGAAGATGTATCGATAAACAGTAACCACAATTTATTACTCATCTCGACAGATCTAGGCGCCATAGTTGACGAGTATTATTGATTCTCCCGTAGGCCGAAGACGCATACGCAAGATATGTCCGATAATTATAAAAAAACCTTTAAAAAATACACTTTATAACTATATGTGTTTAAGAAATGAATAAAAATACTCTAAATAAAATCAATAAATCTAATCTTAATCTCTTACCAATCACAAAATAATTGACAAGTGCAAAGGTTTGAAATGAAATTAAAAACTCAACCGAATTCGATTAATGAATATATATATATATATATATATATATATATATATATATATATAACACATATGGATACATACATATATGTAACATGTATAGAACTTGTTATTTTATCGCAATTACATTTGACTCGTCTCGAAACTGAATAAATCACAACGGCCATTAAAACATCAGATTGTGCTAAACGTGATATAAAGTCAGTAAAATACTCTTTATCAAGGTAACATACGGTGCAGAAACAAAAGTGTTTGAGTGTGGTGCGGCGACACGGCCCTAGCGATAAGCTCACACTCATTTGTCACTCGAGCCGAGCGAACGCGTCGTGTAAATTCCATCCTGGGAGAGATAAACGCCTCTCCCATATTGTAGTGACGGTCGGATTAAAACACCACTACCATCCATGTGGTACCTTTTTAGCAACGTCCCATTCTCTTATGGGACGTTTAACAAAAATATCGTGCCCTCATTGTTTCCGACGTCGGTTGTATTCTTGTCATCTTGCCCTATATTTTATCAAAATATATACGCAAAGTATACTGTAATAAGAGTAGATATTAAATAAAACTTTTCGGTTGAATAAAGCCGCATCATTTAATAATAGTATGTACGGGCTAAGGATATTACAATTTATGGCTTTCCCGTTACGGTCATAAATAGAAAGCGATTGATTTGTAATCTAGCCAGTTATAACTAGGAAGTGTCATCCCGGTTTGCGATACAACAACCGTTTTAATGATAGCCAAAGGAAGGCACCGCTATTCGCGAGCTTTGAAGGAAATGATTCTAGCAAATAACTATTATATAAGACGCTGTAATGTTGTTCCTGTTACTTAACTACAGAAATAAAATACAGTTATCCAACTTTAAAGCTGTAATTTTATATAATACATTGAATACTAAGCAATAAACCATAGCGTAGAATATATTTAAAAATAAATTGTAGAGCCTCTCCTAAATAAAATATTTTTGCAGGTCGGGATGTATCTTCACTGGAAGAAATGTTTTGCCAAACGCGTCCTTATGGTGGAAATGAACATTTAGTTGAAGTCGTTGCAGCAAAAGCATTAGAAATTTGGTGGCATGACTGGGACAAAAGCTCATCAGAAGTCGACACGCCTCTTTTACTATCGTGCCCTGTACGGGAGCCAATAAATGAGAACTCTATTGTGTCTGTGGTTACGGAACCTTGTGAAGATCCCTCAAATGGATTTAATATCAAGCCAAACGGAAATGTAAAATACATCCGATCATTCACTGTTTGTGTCAAAGATATGAATTTTCGAGAGGATGTGTCCCACAGTTTAACCGAGTGGATTGAAACAAACAAGATTTTGGGTGCCGATTTGGTGGACATTTATGTAGATAGTGTAAATAAAAATACTGAAACTGTATTATTACGTTATCAATCTGCAGGATTCGTGAGATTATTTCAAGTTCCTATTAAAAATACAATTCAACGGACGCTGTGGCAAAGAAGACGCGATCACATAATAACTTATAATGATTGCCTCTATAGAAATATAATAGAATCAAAATTTATTATACCTTTGGATATTGATGAAATACTGCTACCTAAAATAGCATATACTTGGCACGGATTGTTGAAAAGACTCCCTTTTTTGGGCTGGGATCCATATCAGCATTCCGCTATTTTAGTGAAAAATGTGTTCTTTTTCGATTTCATGCAAGACTTGTACAAAAATAAAGCAATTAGTATTACTAGAAATAATAATAAAATATATGTGAAACGAGATGATGTCCGAATAGACGATCCTAATAACTTTAATGTGAATGAAATAGAATTAGAAGACGGTACTAATAGTTTAAGCAAAGAGAATAAAAATGATTATATTGCTATAAATGCATATGATAGTGGATGTTTAAAAGCAATACCATTGCCAAAAATAGCACGAAGTATAATTAGTTCAGCTACAATAAGTCCTTTAGGCCACTACAGTAAGAGTTTTATGCTTACGAAGAGGGTTCTAACAGCATTTAATCACTATCCCTTAGCCAGTATTGGAGCAACTGGTTTTACAGGATGGGCGGCGCCTTTGACAGAAGTTCAACTCAATCATTATAAGGTAATTTTCTCCGTGCCTATTTTGGATTAGTTTATAAAAAAAATAAGTTTTAAAAATTGCTAATTTGTAAAATAACTAGCTTTACGCCCCGGCTCCGGCCGGGTAGTCATCTGTCGTAATGGAAGTAATTTAAGCTATCATATCTTTTAAGATGGATCAAAACACATGGTGTCCAAAGTTGATTAAAATCGGTTGTGTGGTTTAGGAGTCCATCGCGGACAAACTATGTGACTGTGTAACACGTAATTTATATAAATTATTAAGAAACGATCAACATAAGTGGCAACTTATTAACAATAATACTCTTAGATTGTTGGTAACAAGGGCAATTTTTTTTCAAACTAAACCGAACAAGTTCTGTCCATTCTCCATTCGTTTCGATATCAAATATGATTTAATGATCATCTCAAATTTTCAATGAAAAGTTTATAAACTTACCGAACATCTTACTGAACCTTTAAAAATAATGGAGGAAATAATTTAAAACTTACATTTCGCTAACAGGAATCATGCAACGAAACAATCATAGCAGAATGTTGGCAGTATGTGAAACGCACGAAAGTTGACCGCTCCGCGCTGCGCCTGAAAAGACGACTCACACGCGCTGTTGCAGATGCTCTTTGCAAATAATAATTTCCTTCCAAAATAAAAGCGTTTTATATTTCCCTTTTTTCCTTACAAATAAATCCTACTTGATATTATACATCTAAGGTAAACGTTATTTCTTTTACTATTAACTAAAATTATCAAATAATCTCAAACAAAAACTTACGACGTTGTTTTCTATATTGAGTCGTTAAGTTCTCAAACGTTAAATTATCCACAGTTGGTAGATGTAGAGTGTTACGACTCTATCTAAACTCCCATATTCCATATGAGGCTTAATCTAGTAAACACTGGTTACGTGATACTTCTAAGCTAATTTCGCTCAACCAATTAGAGAAAACTTGTGAAGTAAGTATCGTAATAAACGATCGCTGTTCGGTTGTCGTTCATCACATTTACACATAAAGCACGCAATTAATAATTATCTGTAAGTATTAAAATGTCGAAGTGGTATTTTATATGAGATATAAAAGGAATGCTAAAGTCGTTATAAGAACTTCCAAAATACAATATTAATTGATTCTTTCATACTACAATATTTATGTGTGTGTATTATGGATGGCAAACAGTAAAAAGTTTCAGTTAGGCTATCGAAGTATAGATTCTTATTACTGTTTTCTTCATGAAATATGTTCATTTAAATAGGATAATTTTGAGAAATTATAAAGAATGCATAATATACCTTCGAAAGATTGATTAATCAAGCTTTAATAAAACATATTTTAATACCATTAGGTATTTTGTGTACAACGCTAAGAACAATGTCTAATTCTTGATCACGTTAATATTTGTTAAATTTACCTGCTTAAAAGTTTACCTGTTTAAAAGTTATAGAAGTAAGTTCCGTTTTATTATATAACCTGATCAACACATGATTAAAAAAGATTTAACTCGTAAATTATTTTAAATTAACTCTGCTGCCAAGAATACTTTTATACCTAACCTGCAGATTAATGGTAAAACCAATACATAATTTATATCCCATAAAGATGGCTTTAAAATCCATAGCATTGAATGCCTTTAAGCGATATAGGTATATTTTAACTTATCACACTAAACTATGTAGCGAATCATAAATACAGGCTCGGAAACCACATTATAAACTTCGATTCATAAACCAAGGAAATATCTATAGATTATTTATCTATGACCATGTATGATGGAAGCCTAAGTATAAGATCATAAATATTTATTATTTTACTTCAGCTTTCTATTTTGTGCAGCAGATATTTTTTTTCTACTATTAAACGGCCACCAATGCACGATGCACATGGACCGTGAAAACCGTACTATAGAAAAAAGATGAGTCGTTCAATTCGGATTATCTTTTCTATACTTAAAACTCTCATTTAAAAAGTATTGGAATTCTATGAAACTAAGAATTAAGTCTTAAACCCAATACAAAACATGATTTTATTTGCAAATTGATAGCTTACTTACAAGACCATTTAACTCTGCGGAATGAGTTTATTTTTGATAAAGGGTACAACTGATGAAACAATTCGGATTGGGTCCGATACAAGTCCCAAAATGAATTATGAATGTAAAGTTAAAAACTGGCTGAATTGACAACCGACCGTCTTTAGAATGTACCTGTAGAATATGAGTAAGAAACTCTATTGAATTTATGAAATTATAACGCTTTCTTCTACGCTTAATAAACGTAGAAACTTGCTCAAAAATTAAAAAATAGTTTTTTTTTTACTTTTGTATTTTTTTTGTTATATGAAGGCGATTGAGAACAATATATAGGCTATTTTAAACAATCTAATAATACTTTAATCTTTCAAAGTCAATAAATACAGATCTGATGCTATGAACTAAATTATATGCGCCAAGGTACACGATTAACTTATAATTTGGTATTTCAATAATACTTATCCCCATAAAGAAATCATAAAATATGTGATCGCAGAATTAAAGAGCACAATAAACAATAATCGTGCGTGACGAAATAAATCTGTAATGTCATTTTAACGTGTGGGAATATGAGTTCACATGTCGCGGCGTAGACGACAATATTATCCGAAGAAATTGCCACAGCAATTTACACATTACACATCTGCAAATTAATGTTTATTACATTATCATCGTGAACGCCATTTTGGTCACTACTTACTTTATATTTAGAAAAACATTTTTCCAGTTAGTTCAGTAATCAGTTGTTTTTATTTTAATATGTGGAATGTATGATAAATGATATTGACAGTGTACCCTTATGGGGCAAGGCAAGCATACAATTTTACAATAGAATTTCTAATTGTATAATATGTATAGCGCTAAATTCTAAATCTATATTAAAATTATACTAGTTCAGAGAGCCTACAATAGCATTAACGAAGGTACGAATGATGATAATCCATTTTTAACTACAATATGGTTACATTTAAGAGACGAGTAAATGGGCACCTTCTAGGTTGACGTGACTTACCACCATAGACCGCGTCTCCGCTTCCCATCAGGTGGGACTGCGGTCAAACGTCAGCCTATCTCTAATAAAAAAGGGAATGTTGTGTAAGAACTACAGGTCCGTTCTTTGGTATATCTATTATGATATATACTTAATGTAAAATTGACACAATTTTAAATAAGCAGCTACAGACTTGCTAGGCTGGCTCTTCTACGTAGAAACTGTTTTCCTATTCGGTGGTATGTAAAACTATGTTATGACGCTTCAAAAGTGCTTCTAGAAGAAGCCTATTCGAGTATATAAATGTTTGAGATTGTTTTAGAATTAGTTTTATTTTAATGGTATTGTATTCATCCTAAAGTGTATTTCGTAAGATCAATTGATCTTGATTTAAATCATATTTAAATATACAATACAATATTGTCTCGAAAATAACCACAAGTTACCTTAATAATGGCAAACGTACCTTCCACCATCAGTGAATATAATATCGGCTTTTACAAATCTTTCCATGTCTTACGTTAAACTAATTGGCATCGCAATGGAATTGTAAACTTATTCCTGTTCATTTAGTTACAACGATACCCAGCCTCAGTTTTATTTGGAATAACTATTGTTCACACAGTAAAATGTAAAAATCCCAAATATCCCTAACCAGTAATTAATAAATTGCATAAATCTCTTTTAAAAAAATATTTTGCCAAAACCAGCATTATTTGTAGATTTTTAAGTGTCTCTAAACGGGGTTTTGATATTAGTATTCCCCAAAATAGTGCTCTCATTTGACAAAATTAATGTACCCTTAAATTGTTATTAACTTTATATGCAAGTGTATGACAAAAATTGTTTCCAACAATAAATATGTGAATCCCTTTCGCGAATTCTTTTAAATAATTATTGAGTAGGTAGTTTACTCGCGATTGATCCTCTATAGGCCGCTGATTACGATTTTAACAATTCAACTGCGGCCAGTACACACACGATAAATAAATAAAACATGGCAATTGAAATCCAATTACAAACTTATCGTTGATCTGAAGTAGTGTTTAATTTTCGCGGTGGACGCAATAAAATCGTATTTGCATTGTACGCTTCAGTGTGGTAGGAGCTGATTTATGTAGTGAGCATTGATATCACTTTATCGAGCATCAGGCCGTAAGCACAATGTCCAATAAACTAAGAGATGCTATCGTGGGCTGTAAATGAATCAGTGAGGGCATGCTTTGCGAAATTCGAACTGAGATGAGTCTACTTCAATTTATTAAGTGTTTTACGTATTTCCAATTTGTTTGCTCTGGATGCATTTCATGTTCGAATAAATGCCTATAGTATTTTACTTTCTCTCGGTTTGAGTATTCCAATCGTGACCGTTATTTTGTTTTATCTGGAATAAGCTATCCAAATGTCACGATTTTGCACAGACTCGACCTCTTTAGTCTGTACATAATAATATTGAATAAAATCGCGATGGACATGTTTACTTTTGCAATCCTACTCTCGTTTTTTCTCTTTATTTTGAATATTAACATCGCCTTTATTTTGTGATAAGAATTTAAACCTACGGCAATCAATCTTTCTCAATTATTGTAAATATAACAAAATTCCCTTGAGCCATTAAATTGTGATAAATATGTAGATTTTTCTTTTACAAAAAACGATAACATATAATACTGAAGCTTTATGATACATTTAAATATTTTACAAAAAACGATAACATATAATACTGAAGCTTTATGATACATCTTCTAATATATAAAATTCTCGTGTCACAGTTTTCGTTGCCATACTCCTCCGAAACGGCTTGACCGATTCTAATGAAATTTTGTGTGCATATCGGGTATGTTTGAGAATCGGCTAACATCTATTTTTCATACCACTAAACGATAAGAGTAAGGCAGAACAGCGTTTGCCGGGTGCAGCTAGTCTATCTATATATATAAAATTCTCGTGTCACAGTTTTCGTTGCCATACTCCTCCGAAACGGCTTGACCGATTCCTCTGAAATTTGGTAAGCATATTGGGTAGGTCTGAGAATCGGCCAACATCTATTTTTTATCCCGATATTCCTACGGGATACAAATTTACGCGGGTGAAACCGCGGGGCGCAGCTAGTCTAATATATAAAATTCTCGTGTCACAGTTTTCGTTGCCATACTCCTCCGAAACGGCTTGCGCGATTTTGATGAAATTTTTTGTGCTTATCCGGTATCTTTGAGAATCGGCCAACATCTATTTTTCATACCCCTAAATGATAAGAGTAAGGCAGAACAGCGTTTGCCGGGTGCAGCTAGTTTAAATATAAAATTCTGACTTTTATATTTAATGTATAAAATAAAAATAAATATATCGGGAAAATAAAATGTCCCTGAACAGAGCGAACGCGATGGCAAAGACTTAAAATAATAATTTATAAAAATAACGTTAATAAAAGTGCAATCACAGAGCGGTTACATACAAGAAAATTCTCTGATTCTCCTTTCAAACATAAATAACATTCGGTTAATATTGAGTATTTAACCATCTTAACTGAAAATAATGTAGATGTTGTTTTTTCACGATGAGTTTTTTTATGACGTGGATAATATATAAATTTCTATACTCAAAAAAAATTATAATAAGACGTTAGTCTTTTTACACAATTTTTTCAATCATAATATTACCAGTCTATTAATCTCCTTTTATTGTAACCTTCTTCGAAATATGCAGTAATGAACAAACCTTGAAGAAGGCTAATAGTAACTGAACAAGGAAAGCATTTTAAGTCTATAATAACATAACATACATCATGATACTTCAACGCAATAATTTTGCCATATTTCATAAAATTTCTGCGTAATATTTCATCAGTGCTTAAACGACTAATCAAATCAAATAGAAATTCTCAGCGTTGACGCTATTATATTTTAAAATAAAAGAATACATGCTCATAAATTATTTACTCACGAGCATTAGTAAACAAAACGAGATCACTTAATCATTTTATACCACAATATATCATAGTCTGCTCTGTTTTGCATCAGATATTCATCGGGTCTGCGTTGAAATAATATGAATTACTATCGCAATGGCACATGCTAAGTCATGGATGAAATAATCTTCTATAAAAGCATCTCAAAAATAACTAAGTTGCGATAAGAGCTCTTTTGCTATATAGGTATTAAATTATGTTTTAAACACCTTGATATGTTATATATACAATAAGACAATGAAAATCGAGTGTCTGTACATTAAATATATTTCCAAAAAACAGAAAGGAGGCGGTTAAAGAAGAATAGCAGAAAGCAAAAAAATATAATTTTGTAACTTTTGCCAGTCTGTCTGTTTGGTACTTTATAACTTCAAAACTACTCAACGGATTTGAATGAGGTTTTCACAGGTGGATTACATACAATTTTCGTTTGCATTATTAAAATCGATTAAGGAAAACAGAAGTTATGGTCAATTGAAAATTTACTTCAAGCGCAACAGACCACCTAAACGATAAAAATATAAAAATTGTGCCATAACAAAAATTGTTAAACGTGATGTGCATTTTCTACTGAGAATATAAATATAATATAATATAAACTGGAAGATCTGGAACACCACACTATAACATTTATAACTATGATCTTAGCAAACATCGTTTAGTCTGATGGGTATTTTCTATTGAGTAATAAAAACCGAAGATTGGGAACGCTTAATGTGGAACTCAAAGAGCTTAGCTACATTATAAAACTTACTTACTTTATAATTATGGCTTAGCAAAAGTTGTTCAGTCTGATTCATGGACTTACAATAATCGAGATTGCAACATTTGATGTTGTAATCAACGAATCTGCGGAAAATCCGGGAAGAAAAGTTCTTCTTCCTCCATTTTGTTCACGTTCAAAGTTCACGCGAACAAAGTTGCGGGCAACAGCTAGTACACTATAACTAATATTGTATTGGAATGACGGACCAGAAATTCTTCTTCAAAATTCATAGAATATTATGCCACTATGAGTACCTACATGTTATGACGTTTTTTATAATAGCATTTTCAAATGTTCTCTGACATAAAGGCCAAATTCAAGATATCCATTCAAACTCATTCTCGTGAAAAAAATCAATGTTTAATAGTTCAAGAAATAATAATATTAAAGTTGCATTGAATAAATCACTTTAATGTAGCGAGTCATTCTTTATCATTTGGAGACTGCTGAGTGCAAGCATGGTTTATGCTTTTTAAATTCACCACGTCACTGTGAGACCTCCCAAAGCTCATTTCAATAGCAACTTTAATAAATTATTTATAATATTTGCTTTCTATGCGAACGTGATTAGATTTTTTAATAAATAAATCAGATGAGTTTATTACGTATAGAAGCAGTATTACTCAATTACCTACCTTTGTGCCAATAGTAACCAAGGCAGTAATATATGCTTTAAAGGTGAATAAAACGATATCGCACCACCAAGTAGTTGGTTCACGAATTGTGTATAATAATGGAAAATGTACTTAAACAGAACTTAGTATTCACTTAGTATATTGACTTAAATACAACAGTTATAATAATAATATTCAACAAATGCAATAGCCAATAAACTATTGAAATTTATCGTATCCTGCGAATCTACCGCCTCCAAGACTCTAAGCGGTCGACGACCTAGGAACAGCGTTAGGATACCTAGCTTTCTGCTTTGTATAGTGTAAAGCAGGATAGAGCGTCGAACCCGGATGCATTTTTGATTTATAGGATAGATAATAAGGGCCATTATAGGACTACCAACGAAGTGGCAAAAATTATTAATCAGTGATATATATACTACTGTTAAAATATTAATCAGTGATATATATGCTACTTGTATACTTTAATCTTATACCTTTAAACGAGCAATTCTTGTATATATATATAATTGGAATCTCGGAATCGGCTCCAACGATTTTCATGAAATTTAGTATATAGGGGTTTCGGGGGCGATAAATCGATCTAGCTAGGAATTTCTTTTTAGATAATGTCATATTCGTGTTTTATTCGTGTTTTTTTTTCCTGACATCTATTGGTGAATAATAATACTATTTTGCTTCGTAGATAGCTGGACAACTGAAATAACACATAGGCACTTTTTATACCGATATTCCTACGGGATACGGACTTACGCGGTTTCAACCGCGGGTCACAGCTAGTGGATAATTAATCCATGGTAATGAAAAGATTGATATCTATTAGTGAAAGCTTACGCTTATTATATGTATAATTGTCAATTTTGTCTAATAAGAAATTTGATAATAAGAATTGAATGAAGATTACATAGTAGCTAACTATGTGTGCCGACAAATTCTTATATGAAGGAAATTAAATTACATTTACACATCCCAAGTGAAAGTAAATTGACATAATGCAAATAGATAATTGATTTGTTTTGTTTAATGTAGGTATGCAAAGAAATGTTATTGTGGAGTTTAGATTTGCACCATTTTAAGGATCAAAAAGGACGATGTATGTCTATATATATATATATATGTATATATATGTATATATATATTAAATATATAGCTGTCAAGCTCAACTTCATTTTATAATACATGCTAGCTGTGACCCGCGGTTGAAACCGCGTAAGTCAGCATTTTCGTGATTTGGTAAGGTTATTTAAAAGATATTGCAATAACCCTATCTACGAAATTAGAAAATTAATGAGATTCACTGACCTCACCATCTAACTACGTGTACAACCGATTCAAAGAGTAAGAAACCATAACGGCTCATAATGATAACAAATATCATGCAAATCTTTACAATTGTATTTTGCAAAACGTTAAGTATAAGATTTGTTGGTAAACCGCAAGATACATAGCTTACCGTTATTGTACCAGAATCGGACTTCATTTAGATATCATAAATCGCGACCTCATCCAAATCGCAATAATTTTTGTTTGAAACTGTTTGCGAAATCTATGCAAATTGTAATTTACACACACAGTTAATAACACAGATTACCTACTAAATAGTTACCTAATATGATAAAAATGCCTAGTTACTACATTGATTCTAGGTAGTTTTTCCTCTTTCATCATGTATTTATTCTAATATGATTCATGCGCTTCAGACAAAAAGACGTGGTTTTCAGTTGAAATTTATAGGAACCAGTTAATAATTTCACTTATATGTCAAAAAAATATATATATGTATATATAATCTACAATATTTATTTCAAAAATACTTTGTGTGGTCCCACGGTGTAATGGTTAGCACTCTGTAATCTGAATCCAGCGATCCCAGTTCAAATCTCGGTACTTTTTAAATTTTTTTATTCAAATTAGTATTTGCAATATAATAAATCCAATTGGGAGCAATCGCTTGATCTTGTTTCGATAGGAAATTGTTTAAAGACCATTGTGCCTACTGGTAAAATAAAACACATAGGGATAAACCTTTTCACAGATGGCATGCCACCCAATTACCAAGAACTGTTTCGATTGTATGTATCAATATATTGTAGTTACCTAGGCAATCATTCTAATAAACAAAAGGCCATGTCACAAAAGTATGGTAACGCAATGCTTGTGGGCAGCAGTCGATTTGTGAATTAAGAAACAATTATTCTGCACAGGATAGCAAAAAAATGCAGCTTCAGAAGCTGAAAATTTTGATGATTGGACCATGTGATGTATGTATATTTTCTCTCTAGTTTAAAATATCTACTTGATGAATCATCAGCGTTATTTTACGAAAATATTTTTCTGAAAAAATATCCAGTATAATGTTTTCGTTTGTATTTGTTTTCGTTATTATTAATTTGTACAAAATTTCGAATTCGTTGCATTAATTTTGAGCGTACTAGATTTGATATGTTCTAAGACCTAAGTTATTCAATATAACTTAAACCATATATTCAACCATAGTAATGTTTAAACTGTAACTGTACTATGTAGGTAAGTTCTAACCATGCTTTCGTTTTAGAGTGGCAAATCAACAATTGCAAATTTAATATCGGAATCAATAAATAATGAAGACTCTGAACCACGACCGACGCAGGGCGTAAGAATTGTGGAATTCGAAGTACCAAATATAAATATAAATGGCAAGCAAATTAAAGTTGACATTGAACTGTGGGATTGTAGCGGTGACCACAAGTTTGTTTCTTACTCGTTATTTCAACAAACCATTGCATTCTACCTTTTAGCGAAAAAGATATTTATTCAAAAAAGATTCATTTAAATACTTATTTATAAGTATTAAAATATTGTAACATTAGGTAGATATAACAGTAATAATATGTATACCTGTAACCTATCTTGTTTATTTTATCTCAAGATAATCAGACAAACAAAAGTAAGATAAAAATGTTTTGCTTTATCGCCTTGATAGTGAGTGTTAATACCTCATTGTATGCATTGTTTATTAAAATATTTTTCTAAAACAGATTCGAGTCTTGCTGGCCCGCCCTTCGCCTTGGAGTTAAAGGTGTAATCCTCGTTGGTTCATCAAATACAGCCAATATTGCTTCAAGAGAACTAGAGCTTTTATATAACTACTTTGTTTCCCAGCCCAAGTTATCAATGAAACAATGTGTAGTATTTTATAATTGCTTCAATGATCAAGACGATATTGATATTTTAAATCTATGTATGTAAAATATTATTACATTTTTACTGTTCCAGTTTTCGCTATTTTCTAACCTTGAATATTATTCTTTTAGCTCCTACATTTTCAAGAGTGTCTCAAGTGGCGACAAATGTGAAAACAAAAAGTGATCGTTTAAAAAACGATTTTACCAATTTTATTGTTTCTGTTGTGCAGTCTGTGAATAAAATTGAAGATTGAACTGATGGCCCTGTTTCTCTACTTTTCAACACCTAAAACTTAGTGTTGTTTACTCACCTCAGGATCAATGCAAAGAACATCCGAACTGAAAAACATCCACTCATTTATTTTGTAGCATTCGAATATTTCTTATCATTTAATAATCCATACCTGTAATTTAATCATTCATTGTGTCAGGTGCATAAGTAATACATTAAAAATAAATATAAATATATTTATTTAAAGTCCAACGGGCTTTCAATTATACAGCTTTAATTCACAAACTAAATATGATTCTTACTCTTATTAAAATGATTTTAGACTATGGTCTTCTAGACTATTTAGATACAAATTAATTACTTTTATTGCTTTCATTTATATAAGACAATCTTAGGTACATTGTCGATATCAATCACTTTTGCATACCTAGGTATTACCGCATTACCTCTCGTAGATGTTACAATGTGTTAACCGTTAATATCCCATAACCTAAATCAAATAAAAATATAAATACAGACATACAAAAACAAACTCAATCATAAACCCGCACTCAGTCTTTAAACATTTGGCTCGTAAAATGAGTACTTTTAAATGAACCTATTGTGTAACACCTCATATTAATACAATTTGCTTGTCTCTGATTATGCTTTTATACTCGTACGACTTATAACAAAATATTATTTACATTTCAGCTTGTACATAAAATATAAATTCTTAATCATATAATATAGTAATAAGACATTGTATAAATTATAAAAAGACTACCTATAGGAGTCTGGAGTCCCTACTATTTAATTATGTATCACCTTGATCACATTTTGTAACATGTGGAAGGAAAGCTACTATAACTATTTCATGAGTCTAATTTATTTACATATTATATACGAAAACTTATAATATTTATTTCTTCCAATTCCCACGATCATTAAAATTTTTCCTGTCTCTTTGTCCTCTATTAGAGCCGCCACGATTCCATCTGTCATTGCCGCGACCTCGATGCCCGCCCCGATTGGGAAATCTCGGGAAATTTTGATCTTCCATAAAATTGAAATCATTTCCAGGCCCGTTGTATCCCATATTGCCGAAATTATTTGGAGGTCCAAATTTATTATTATTGAAGTTATGTGGAATATTTGGAGCTATCCCTAGTAAGCCCGGTGCTGGGCCGTTGCGTGGATCTGGCATTGATTGATTGAAACCGTGTAAATGGCCGACGTTCATATTATTCATGCCACCGCCCATGTTCATGGAAGCAACATTCATCATATTCATGTTCGGTTCCATTCCTCCTGGTGGGCCAGTCATATTATTGCCAAATGGATTCGAATTTTGATTGAAATTAATTGGTGTTTTTAACAATGCTTCTTTGGGTTTTGGTAAATACGAAAAATCACCACTTTCAGATAAAGAAACGCCTAAATTCGTAAATATACTACAAAGTACGGAATTATTTTGAATTGAACTGTGATCAAACTTTTTTCCAGGCGTCTTATCTTGATGGTATTGTTTTATCATTTGAGTTACTGGGGCCAAGTGTTGATTAACAAATATTTTTTGAGTTGTACTTAATTCTTTGTACCAGTTCGAATTTTGTAAAATTGCTTGTATTTCTAACGAATTTTGTTTTTGTTCGATAATAGTGCTGTCTGTGTGTTCTTTAGGTTTCCTTCGAGGATCAACACGTGGTCCAGAACTTGGAGCTGTAGTAGTCTTAGTAGTGGGTTTTTCGCTATCACTATTTGATTCATCTACGGAAAGACGGAATACTTTTCTTAACCTAGGATCTACGAGAGCTTGCGATTTTGCAGTGCTATTTTTAATGTCAGTATAATCTGGTCTAGGTATATCTATAGGCACTAATTTATATGGAATGGGAGGATGGCTATTAATTGAACCATTTATTTCTGATGCAGGCGTGTAATTGGGCAACGGCTTAAACGGTAGACCAAGACGTAAATCTATATCTCCACTTCCACTTTGCCTCAAATCTGTATCGCCAAAGGTAGGTTTGAAGTCAGGCTGCCTAAGGTCTACATCCGTTCTTCGACGGCCGTCCGTAGGCTCTCCATCAACACATTCATATATAGAAATCCGATTTGCTTTTTTCTTAGTTGTTTTTGGTGTCTCGACAATTTTTTCTGGGGATTTTCGAGTTCTAGGATCTCGTGATTGCGTAGGACTTGAATAAACATTTTCGTTATTACTCGAGGCACTTTCTTGCAAATTATTCTTCATTGTGTTTAATAATTTAGTAACTTCTTCGCTTATATCTATTTTAGATAAATCTCCTAGTTTGCTTAATACAGTCGAAGGTTCTATTACATGAGGTGCTGGAGCTGAGGCTGGAGGAGACATGAAACCTTTTTGTGGCGATGCACACGGTGACTTCTTTTTAGAGCTCTTTTCTTCGTCACTGGAATACCACTTTTCATCAATTAACAAATTATTTTCTTCGTCGTCATCAGTTGTGGACCGGCGATTTCGTTTTGCAGGACTCTTGAAAAAGGGATCTGGCGGGAGAAATCGAATGTCTGTATCACCTTCAGCTTGACCTGGCTGTCGCTCTGTGTTTTGTATCCTTGAATCGCCATCAGTAAAAGGAAGCACTCTATGGTCTACATCTTTTATTTCATTGGAAGTAACAGGTTTCTCAGTATCAAACGTGTCATTTGATATATCTATGTTTTCTTTATCTTTCGAAGCAAACTTCAATGCATCTTTTGTATATTGATCGATATCAATCATATCCTTGGATGGCTGTTGTTCTTGTTTCAATAAATTATTTTTAAAAGAATCATCACTCGCTGTTGCTGTCATCGAGGGTTGAAAACGCATATCGACATCTTGACCAGGAAAATCTGTCGGCAAAGTCATATTGTTTGAAACCGGAACTGCGGGTGGAACGCGTAAATCTAAATCCTTAGCACCTGCACTTGTTCCTGTAAATTGTGACTGTTGTTCCATATTGTTGATTAAACCTAATTTTTGTATACTCATTGTGTTTAATTGTATTTCCGTTATTTGTTTTAAAGATATGCCAATGCTATTTAATTGTAAAACTGTTAATTGTCCTAGCTGATCCAAATTTTCTATACCCAATTTCGTTAAATCTGAAATCTGTCGTGGTGTTAAAACCCCGGTTAAGTTTTTAATACTTAATACACTTGACATATTTGTGTTACTATTCGGTGATAAACTAGCAATCGCGCATTGATTACTATTATTGTCGTTTTGCCACCTTGATTGCCGAATTTTCGGCGATATTTTTTGTCGATCGTTGTAGTTATTGGATAAAATATCAGAATTATTTTGTGGATTAGGTATATTTAACTCGAAAAGTGAAGGTATATTTTTCTCATGAATTTCAGAATCCTCAGGATATTGTTGTTTCAATCTTAATTGAGTTGTTTGTATCATTTTCATAGCATCTTCACGGTTTAATCTAGGAAAATCACCTAAAATCTCTTTAGGAGCTGATTCGATATGTTTAAGAAGTATATTTTTTAAACCATCATTTAAGGGTTTTCCGTGTGCAAATTTACAGTCATCCTTATATATACACGGAAGACCAGTGTGATAATATTTACAAGGAAAATCAGCATGCATATACAAACATTTATCCCTTTTTGCACAGCAATCCATTAAGTAAAATTTACATAATTCCATCTTTCGAGGTGGTTGTGCATCATGTGAATAAATACAATCATCACCTTTATGACATTTTCCTTGCATATAGTATAAACATACACCTTCAGAATCTTGCATATTATGATTTCCTCTTCGTCTGTCATTTTTATTCTTATTTCTATCCCTCTGCGGCGGCCTATGCCTTTGAGACCGTTGTTGATGACCCCTTGAATCTTGACTGCTATCTGATGCATAAGAATCCCGATCGTCTTCTGGAAATACAATGTCTTGCGATTGTTTATTCACCGGTGAGGCACCACGAACGCACATCATTTCATTTTCATCCATCTCCTCAGAATATTCTTGTTTCTTTCGTTTTTTGCTAGGCCCATCCTTCCCTTCGTATTTCTTTCTCTTCTTATGTTTTCGACGTTCTTCAACCTCATCTTCGTGAGCATCACTATCGTCATTTTTATTCATAGCTTTCCTAATAGCCTTTTCTATATTTCCAGCAAAATCGTCTTCTAATGGATTTGTATACTTACGCGATTTCTTACTTTTATCTTTATATTTTTGTTCACTTTTACTTGACTTAGATTTTTTCCTTTTACCTGATTTAGAATAATAATAATTTTGGGTTTCATTTTCGTCTTGAGGATTTTCTTCTTCTTTGTCAGCCACACCCTCGCTCTTCTCTGCTGGCGCGGATTCCGTAGTTTCACCATCACTCTCGATTTCTCCATCTTCCAAGTCGATATTTGACGCTGGCTCCGCCATTTTCAACGTATCACTGAAATTCGAGAATAAACGATATTAAAACATAATGTATATATATACATATATATAACAATATTGTAAAATTCGTGTAACTGTTGATTTTTTTTCTTTGTAATAGAGATTTAACGTTTATGTTTATTAATGAATGTTATTATCTACTTAGTTATAATTGATATTAAAGTTACAGGAATATGTTTTTATACTTTCATGAGGTAAGTCCAAACTAAAGCTCAAGCAAAATATTTACCATTTGCTAATTTTATTTTTAGGTCACACTGTGAGAGGGGGACAAGGTGAGGGGAGATAAGCTAGGCTACGTTACGTGTACATCTACATAAAGGAACTCAAAATTTAATGGTCAAAATGTTATAATAGTTATCATCATCGAAAACCTTGTAATTGTACAGGAAACAATAATAAAATTCACATTATCCTGAAATTATAAGGTATCCTTCCTCTTTTATCCAATTCACGTGACTTGGCAAAATTCAATATTAGATACCAATCTTATAAAATAAATAGGTATTCACTTTTATTTGACGATATACCATTAATTGTTTAAGTAATAATGCCATTTTACCACGATCCATCAAAGTAGGAAATTTTTTATCATGCAAGATATCATTATATACATTAATACCTACGTAGGTATCATTTACAATAATAATGAATCTATTAAAAGCGTAACATGAGTTATCCTATAAGTAAAAAAAGTTGAGTAACATTGAAAGTTCAATAGATAATTTTTTTTGTGAATTCTAATGGTGCGACATTTTAATGGCGATATTGTAGACGCCATGACACCGAGTATAACCCGACCAAATTGTGTTGCCTATGTAACGTGTGCCTAGGAAACTAGGCATGATATTAATTATCCAAATATTTATAATGCCTCAGTCCTCATACTGGGATCTAATCTATATAAATATATACTAGATCCGGAACATGTTAAAAATGGATAACCTTTTAATGCACAACAAAAGACTGCTTTCGTTGGCCTTACGCACACTGATGAAAATAACTCACACATACAGATACATAAGTTGCAGCGTACATAGAAGACTGACGTTATCTTTCATGAATAATACGTAATTTTAATAGGTGTTTGAAAATAAACCATAAATAAGTTTGGAATATAGTACTACGTCCTTATTTTTCAAGCGAGGACTACTTCCGAATTCTCATTTTATACTATACCTAATAATCGACGAATCAATTGTCATTGGGAATTATCTCCAAAAAATGTCACTTAATTGTTATAAAATTAATTGAACATGTATGGCAGAATACAGTAGACTAATTGTTCTTAGCCACAACTTTCAAGTAAATTATTATAATCGAGTAGATATGCAAGCAATGAGTGGCCGTTCACATTTCACAATGTCTGAGTATGCGCTACGCTCTCGCCACGAATGAATGACGTCAGCCTTCTAGAACGGCAAGATATCTTTGTCCTTCCTTTAACGAGGTCACGAATCGAGCAACGCTCACACACGTAATAACACAAGGAAATGGCGTATAGTGACTCACACAGTCACACTACCAAAAATATAACCCGGGTAATTTAAGGAGACAGCATTGTATGCTATTGTGATGATTAACGAAATTGAGAAAAATACAATTTAGTAGATAAGTTATTAAACCTTCACCACAAGCCAATTAAACCAACAATTTAGTTAAGTAATTTGAAATATAGAAAAACTAAAACTAGCAGCATGCATGTTTCGAAAATTACATGTCCATTACTAAGTGGTAAATGGAGGTCCGCCATTTTGTAGTATGCATGATCAACAAAAATGTTTATAGCAAAGATATCTATAAAATTCAAATGTGTAGAAATGAATTTTCACATTTGAAATATTTAATGAATTAAATTTAACAAATTATATGAAGCACTATGTATTATATAATATTTAACATATTTAGGGGACACGCATTTGTAGTTATGACCTAACAAGTAAATATTATAATTAAGTGTTACCAATCTTACATTAATGAACAATTCACTATGTGCGACTACTATACGCCATGTAAAAAAGATATTCTTTCATAGCATTGCTGCATAAAGACGAAACAAATCGACAACGCAATAATGATTTCAATTTCAGGTTCGGGCGTCGACTGCAGTGGAACAAAATCTAAATCGGTAAATATTTAGTTCCACTTTTGAACGCAAACAGGTTGATGGCGTTAGTGATGAGACAGTAACACCAACATAACGCAGGAAGTAATTTTAGTATGCTTAGACATAAATAATATATATGTATTTTTATAGACCTAGGGAAAAGAATACATAAACAAAAGACTTTATTAAAAAATTTATGTATTATATCTAAAATTATGTTACAAATTTGAGGTACATTTAATAGTCTAGATTTTATAAATTACATTCTTGACTCAAACACATTGACCATAAAGTATAAACTATGATACCATGTTGAAAGACAATAATTTAAAAAAATAGCATAAATTTTGATCAAAATAATTTAATTTTATTACTATAAATTTATTTTTTAATATTATTACTAAATATTTATTCAACAAGTTTTACATAAGTCTTATATATATTTTAGCCATTTGGAAATATTTATACATATATCATCACTACATAGTATAAAACAAAGTCACTTCCTCTGTCCCTATGTCCCTATTTTGCGTAAATCTTTAAAACTACGCAATTAATTGTGATGACAAGATGTATTAAACTATTCAGAATTGAGCAAAAGCTATTAGCTAATAATATATTAGTTATAATAAATGCGGGGTTTAGTAGATAGAGCCAAAAATACTGAAATAGATTTATTATGAAGAAAACAAATTAAAGAAAAATATCAATTAAGAAACAAAATAATTGTAGATAAATTACATTGTGAATAATAATACATGTCTTAAATTTAAAATGTAAGCTGCATATTTTTATTTGCAATATGCTATAAGTTATTTGTATATAGAAAATGTTTAGTTTTGAAATTATTTTTTACTGTACATGTTATATAAAATTTATAGAAGAAATAAAAAGAAATGAAGTAATTTTGCTGACCACCCAATAATAAATCAAATAGATGCCGATTGTCAATGTCAAATCTGTTTTATCACTTTTGATAACGAAATTACAGTCAGCAGTTTTCGTAGTGCTTACTGCTATTCTTGTTTTACTTATTGTTAAAAATTAAAACTTTCGAGCAAATTATGAGTCTAACATCCTTTTAAAAACCGCTTCTTAGGATCTACAACAACTTGCCAGATCATGTGAATATAGCATTAATTCATAGTTTGTTGTTAAATAAAAACAATAATGTCAGAACCAAACAACCCATTTGCTGGCTTAATAGGAACTCATGAAGGTAAAAGTAGCAGTGATGTGGAATATACATCAGGTTCTGTTCCAGTACAAATAGCTACTAAAGAAGCTAAAGAAGACGAAAAAATTCAAACTATCAACAACATAGTGGAAAATGTTTTTCATTTTACAATTAACGCCAATGCTGTGGATGAAAAATCCGACAAGCAACTGGTTTATTTGGAAGAATTAGCACAAGCTATGAACCCAAGAGTTCGAATTGACCTAGAAGCTTTGGAGCAAGCTCTTTTTGAACGATTATTGCTGCAAGATGTGGAACAGAATGTTATACCCAAATCATGCAAAGCCTACAAGGAACATGTTGTTCAAAAACAAGTATTTCCTTATCTGTTTAGTTCTATGCAAAATCTTCAAACATATGACTATGTAAATGACATAACAGTTAGAAATGGTATAAAGAAGATGAGGGAACTTATATTTAGAAATGCAGTAACTGCTTTGAAACAGCCGGCTTTATTTGAAGACCAAGACTTTGCTAGTCAACTTATTGAACTTCTACAACATGTTGATCCTCAGAGTCACACCTTTTTTGTAGATTTAGTGAAGGCTTTCATGTCAGAAGGTAATGTATAAATAATTAACAAAATAAAATTTTTGACATTGTGTATTTGTTTATTTGTAGCATTGTTTTGTTTTGACTACATTATAGGTTCCATTTCAATGTTATTAAAATATTTAAATAATATGCAACTTTAACATGCTTTTTTATATTTATATGTTACCAATTCCGTGAGAATTTAATTGAATCCCTTTGAATGGATGGATTTCTGTAAACTTTTTCCACTATCAAAGATATATAACAAAACAGTAATTTTATTTTATTAACCTGATTAGGATCATCAGGATTAAATAATTTCCTTACATATACTTTATATAAAAGCAAGTGAGACAATTTAGTTGATGCTATATTGAAGTGTTTTTTTTTTAGTTTCTTAAGCTATATTTATTTATGTTATATATAACTTATAGTTAAAAAAATTATTTGAAATTTCAGCCGATGCCGATTCACAAAATCAGCTAAGAGACACCATGATACCGGTCCTGAAAAAAATTCACACAGATGTAAACAAGTCAAATTTAATTAATTTATCCATCTACATTTTGCCATCTATTCACATATTTGCCAGTAAGTATAATTTAAGGTTTGGTTATTTTGTTGTTTGTATAAATAAGTATATAATCATGCATATAAAATGATAAAAATAAGTAAATAGTAATATTTATTTCAGTTTGCAATTAAACAATTCATAATGCCATGAAAATGTTATTAGATTTGTATGGTATTGCAACTAATCATAACTAATATAAATTGTATATAATTCAAACTACCTTCTTTTTTTATTAACCGACTTCAAAAAAGGAAGAGGTTCTCAAATTGATTTTTTGTGTTTGTTCTCTTAAACCTTTACTGGGTGAACCAATTTTGATTTTTTTGAAAGCCACCCTGTTTATATTTAATATAGCTCTTACAATTTGAAATCCATTTAGTTCTTTGGTTAAAATAATAAATACAAACTGCACCTGTTTTTATACAAAATTTTCTAAGAATAATTATTCATGAACAGGTAGTCCATACTTGGCCCCAATATTGATGGAAGCCTGTGAACCTAAAAATGAAATGATTGGAAGACATTATCAGGATTCCGTCATTGGGGCTCTACTTTCATTATCTGTCTTACCAAGAACTGCAACATCCCTCCATGAGTACTTTGACAACCCAATGGACCAAGTAAGTCATGGATCAATAAAATGTACATCTTAATGTCTTAGAGACTTATCAAAAGGACTGGTCATAGGTCAAAGAATGATAATACTCAGTTTAATTTTTTATGTCTATCAAAACTTACTTTTCTGCCCTATAGGAGAAATTTGTTTTTTTTCAGTCCTCTATATCAATGATTGAATCATCAGTTTGGAATGCATCATCACATCTTATAAATAATATGCACAAGGTATTTCTAACACTACTTAAAGGAGGGCCACAGATTAAAAATCGTCTACTGACATGGATTGGCAAATGTTTAAAAGCAAATGTTGCCAGAGGAAAGCTTTGGAATGTTCAGGTATACTATAAAAATTGAAATTTTAATGTAATATGTCACTTTATGATATACATATCTTTTCCATAACACAATAGATTTTTAGTTTTATAAGTGGTTCACAGTATACTTATATTATAATATATATATACTTGAATATTGTGTGTTTAAAAATTGTCATCTTTCCTAGGCTGGTGATATCAGTGCAGCTTCACTTCAGTGTGTGTCTGATGGATTCATGTTAAATTTGGGTGCAGTGCTATTACAACTTTGTCAACCATTTTGTACATCTGCAAATGATCCAAAATCATTGAAAATTGACCCAACATATGGGGCAGTGCCAGTAAGTTTTTGATATCATTTATTAATAGCTATCAACTATTGCTTATTGCTTAATTTACGTCATAAATATTCAATTATTTCAGTTCATTAATGTCAATTAAAATCTTTTCTTTCAGGCAGAAGACTGTGCAGCTAAATCAGTTCATTTAGATTGTCTCCACAGTGAAACATGTCTGCTGCCTGCTCGTGAGACTGAAGATGGGCAAACTGTAAAGCGGCCGACAGCTGAAACTTATAATTTTGTCACTGAGTGCTTCTTTATGACCCAGAAATGTATTGACTTAGGTAAGTTGTTATTAATCTTGAGATACATTTATAAATTTAGAAAAAATATGCGAGGTTTTTGTATTATTTTCAATTTCAATTTTTTTTGTTAATGGCAATTTTGCTTTGTACAATTCTGCCAGTATCACGTTGGGAAGATTATACACGTTTTAGAAAATTTTTCTATATTAATTGATGTCAATCAAATTGCAGATATACCTAAAACAAAGAAACATACACAATATATAAAAATACACAACAAATAAGTCAGTAATGTTAGTCTTGACAGATAGTATAAAATAAGAGTTAATTAGAACAGACAATTTAACCTATGTTATGAATAGCTAAATAAGTTATTAGATATATAAGATGTTATAATTTAAATTTGTTAGAAATTATAGAAAATTTAAATTAATTTCTAAATTAATTTTTTTTCATACAGGTGTTCGCGTTTGCGCTGAGAAATTGTATCGCTGCGGTCAAGACCTTGGCAGAGCGCAGAGAGCATTAGCCGATGTAGCTGCCAGCGCTCATCATCTTGTTGAGCCCTTGAGACAGCGGACACAACATCTTATGACAAAGTCAGTATGCAATTTCTTTATATGAATTTATTTGTAGTTTGAAGTTGTTGAAATGTTTGGGAGTAGTTAGTGGGTTTTGTTGGTAATAATGTGACAAGATTCTCAAGTCAACTGTTTTTAGGATTTTGCAATGTGATTCTTCTTGTGTTTTTTTTATAGGGAATTATCATTTGGTTCCATTTTCGAATTCGGAGTTTTCCTCCCAGGGCCGTCCGTAACCGTTTTTGTAGAATATAATAAGAGAATCACGTCGTTTAAACAACTTCATATTCTGTTGCATTATTTAGGCATGTGATAAGAATAACTATAATGTATATGTCACCAAACCGATTGATAGTGAATCGGTAGTGTCCAAATTGTGGATTGAACAACACAAACATAGAAATAGTCCACATCTTTAATTAAATATCTGTAGCTTGTTGACATGGCTGGTAGCCGAGATGTTTTAATAACATTTGTTGCCTTTTCTTTTGCAGATTTGTAAGTCTTCGCTGTGCTCTGCTAGAAAATGACATGTTGACAAATTTACATCGTCTGCAAGCAACCACGTGCACTTGGCTGGTGCAAGTTGCGATACGAGACAACACAGAACAGACGTGCTATGCTCCTACAAATTTGTTGCCTGTTAACATGCCTATAACCACACCACCCCCTGATACTTTAAGGTAATAGAATGATTTATTATTAGGCATCCAATTGAATAAATTTTCGCTCAATCTTTGGAAAGAATTCATCCTTTACTATACATATTTAAGTGATATTAAAGTGAAGTCCCGTGTCCCCTACTGGGGTATGGGGCATATGATACACATCTGTTTCACTGATCAATTTTATGGACAAGTAGGTGATCAGCCTTCTGTGTCCTGCCAGACCGAGACATTTTTTTATTGTCCCCACCGGGAATCGAACCCAGGACCCCTCGGTTCTACGCTCACGCATTTACCTCTGTACGAAGGAGGCGGTCATTTAAGTGATATTGATGACAAAAAAATCAAAAATTATATGTTCACATCTTGATATTTCATCTGTAACTTTTAAGGATAAAAAGTATAAGCAATTTATATTTTGTGTTTAATATTTGCTCAAAAGTTTCTCACCATTATATAATTTAACTAGAAAATATTTTTCGTCCATCCAGATGCATTCCAGAGTTCGTTTTAGAGAACATCGTTGTTCTAATAACGATGGCTCGCCGTACGGTGGGCGCCATCACCGAAGAGGCAGACTTGGCTGGCTTACTGCAGCCAGCGCTTACCTTAGTTCTTGCGTTTATGGGAGACTCTTCCAGAACCTACAACCCACATTTAAGGTTAATAAATAAAAAAATCTTGAAACTCTACAAAGTCATATGATGATGTAGTATGGTAATATTATATTTATAATCTAACATTTCTAATTCAAGCTTAAATAATTTCTGTTTGCTTATAGAAATTCTCTAATTACCGCAAGTAATAATATAGTATAATTATATTTGAAATTATTAGGGCACGTCTAGCTGAATGCTTGGAGGCCATGTTGCCGAATCATCCTGATGAGCAACAACCACTCAGCAACATTGCTTCTTTCTACAGGGAACAACTGTTTAAGGAGCATCCCCATCGATTACAGGTTTAAATTTGAATATTTGAATGATGTCAATAGTTTTTATAATGTGCAAATTATTAATTTCGCTAAAGTAGAAGTGTCGTGAAATATACAATATCACTAATATTGTAGCTCCGTTAACATTAAAACTTTATTTTGCATTGAACAATTTTGATAATAAAATGTTATATATATTCTAATTATTCTATTTTAATGTAATAATTCTAATAATAATGCATGCCTTCTAAAACTTGACGTGTAATTTTCGCAAAATTAATATATTTTATAGAACTAATTTCACGCCACTAATTTCCTAATTTCTTGTGTAATTTTGACTTAAATAAACAGTACTTCATTATTTTACAATTCGAATGTTAATAATTTGTGTATCCGTCAATTTATAAATGTTTCAACGTAATAAGTCTTTTCCTTTTGTAATAAATAAAAGGTAATAGCCATTTTAAATTTGTCTTGTATTTCATGTTTTTCATCAAAAACATTCAAAATCATTTTTAGTTTAAACAAAAACAACCACTTAACTAAATTCTTATTATCAATCAGCTGGTGCCATGTCTTCTGGATGTGTTCGTCGGAATCGAAATGACTGGTCAGAGTGTGCAGTTCGAGCAGAAGTTCAACTATCGCAGACCCATGTACCTCGTTATGGAGTTCCTGTGGGGTATGCAAGAACATAGAGACGCATTTACGTGAGTTGAATTTTATATTGAATATATACTAGCTTTCTGCCCGCGGTTTCGCTCTAGAAGTCAAAGAAAAATATAAAATAGTTTCCGTACCCGTAGGATTTCTGGGATAAAAACTATCCTATGCACTTTCTCGGGTCGTAACTATATTTGTACCATATTAAATCCAAATCGGTTTACTGGTTTCAGTGCGAAGAAGAGACATATAGACAGAGATACTTTCACAGTTGTAATATTAGCATGGATTATTAGATAATGTATCTGCAATCAAATTTAATTTGTTACGTTGTATTTAAAGTATTAATCGAAAATCCTAATATCTAATATCATTTTTTTTCTTTTTATCACATGTTAATAAAACACAAGAATACATATATAAAATATTTTGAATTTAATCCTTATTCCATATCAACAATAAAAGTAAAAGTATAATCTATTTACCTCTTAAATGTATGTCCTTCCTCAATTTGGATCTTGTGTAATAAACCGTCTCTGTTTTAAATATCTATAAATTCATTTATGATACAATACTTTTTCAGACATTTAGCAAACGAAGCTGAAGCAAATATGGAAGCAGTACATCCACCAATATTCCTACGTTTTGTTAATCTTTTGATGAATGACGCCATTTTCTTACTTGATGAAGCTTTAGGGAATATGGCGCAAATTCGTACACTACAAACTGCGCAGTATGTATCATTCGTATGAAGTTTCATTACATGTTTTACACATTTTTTTAACTACTATATTTGCATCCGTGCTCGAAATAAATAAATAAAAGTACTTACGCAAAATAAGAAAAAATGTTGAAAAATATATGTACTCTATTATTATGTGAAAATTAATTGTGGAATTATTGGGTGTTATTTTGTATGATAAAGTGTTAGGCAATACACAACTCATATTTAAATTTAAAATCAAAACCTTTGCTGTATTTTTTTCACTTTTTAATAGCATTAACAGCAACTTTAGTTATTCAAATTGTTTAATATAAGCCATTTTCTTATTCACCACTTTAGAATGTTAACATACAAAATGTATTCATTCCATCGACTATCATAACTTGAATGCACTAACTGAACTATTCACAGAGAATCCGGCGCCTGGAGCAACCTGCCGGCGCAAGAGCGCGAACAGAACCTGGCGAACCTGTCGCACATCGGCATGCTGGCGCGGTTCGACAACATCCTCGGGCGGGACACCATCCGCACGCTCGTGCGTCTCACTGCGCACGCGCCGCACGTCTTCTGTCACCCCACGCTGGTGGAGCGGATCGCGTCTATGCTCAACTATTTCTTGCTGCACTTGGTTGGGCCGAATAAGAAGAACTTTAAGGTGGGTTTTGTTAAGTGGAATTCCCCATCTCGTTTTTTTATGGGCGATAGGGAAGCGTTTAGTCACGATCTCGCCTGATGGTAAGATAAGATGTGGCTTAAAATGAAGCGCACTTCCCTGAAAGGTACCCTAGTGGGTCTCTAGAAGGTGGGATCCACTTGAAACACTCTATACTTGAAGACTCCCATTATGCACACATAACAAGAAAAAAACTCAAATCAAATAAAATATATTCTACACGTTGATATGATATTTGATTTCGATAATAATGCGTTGCACTGCCATCTTCTACCTTCATACCAA
>NC_052113.1:5489847-5509291 GCF_012273895.1 Zerene cesonia | reverse complement strand
CTAATTTTCTTCACAGGAAATATTATATTTCTGTGTTCAGCCCAATTCTGCGTGCAACTGCATATATTAATAATGTGATACACAATGTAAACTGCATATATTAATAATTTTATGGAATAATCAGCGTAAAATATTATCACATTGAATTTATAGCAATCTAAATCTATATAAATAAACCAAAAATAGAGTAAATACTTTTCTTGGACCAAAAATAGTTATAATATTTATAATATAAATTCTCAAAATAAAACAACCAAAGAGAATAATTTTGCAATTAAACTCGACTAAAATAAAAAAACTCATATCTTAGAGATATAAAAAAAAAACGAACCCGAATCTGCAACCATAAACAAACATCTAGAATGTTCCACCTTATCTATAGCACACACATCAAGAAAAGTTTTATACAAAAATCTAACGATTCTGGTATACTTATTGTTACATTAAAAAATGTAGGAAACTAGCTAGCCTAGTTTTACAGTTAAAATTATTTAAGAGACGCTTTAGGAATTACTGTCAGGAATTTGAGCAATTTTCTCTTTCTGTTCGGCAATCCAGGCGTGTATTCTCTCTTTGAGTTCAGTATTCGATTTCACCTGGTCCATGGACAGCGGAGAGCGATTGAAAGGATCGGACTGATCGCTGAGCAGGTGCCTAAAATATATAATAACATAAACATTTATTAAATTTAATTAAACCACAAATTAAATTTACCGACTGGGATATTGATAATTAATAAAAATGATCCAGTGAGGAAGACAGATATTGAAGCACATATCAAAACCAATATATTATGAAGTAAAAAATAATAAATAAATGAAAATTAGGAAAAATTTTGAATATTTAATTTAAAAGTAAAATATGCCTAGTTGAATACTGACGAACACTCATAGGAGGCCTGTGTTCCTACAGTCGGAACATTTAAAAACTAGGTGATTATAAACTCTGTTATTAAATATCAATAAATTATGCGAATAACATATGTAACATATTTATTTTCCAATTCAAAATAATAATGCCTACCTTGCAATGGTAGTCCTGTCCACCGTGGTTCTAGAACTCGGTAGAATAACGGGGTCCAACATGAGGGTACTCATTATAGGATCAAGGAACTCTTCAGGCGCATTAGCAAGAATCTCCTCGTCACGTTGTCTTTGCACTGCGATGGTGCTGACGCGGGTTGCCACTTCTTGTAGAGATGTGATGAGACCACCGCCTCCAATTCGTACTGTAAAAATAAATTTTGTTACACGCTTTCAGATAATTGGGCAAATAAAATTTCCTAATGGTTTATAATTTTTTAAGAGATTGTTGCACAATAATAGTTGTTGTGGCGTATACATAACTCAGTAGTAACTGCATTTTGATTGACATTTACTAAAGAATAAGAAAACGGAATGCTAAAATTTATTATGAAACTAGCTGCACCCGGCAAACGCTGTTCTGCCTTACTCTTATCATTTAGGGGTATGAAAAATAGATGTTGGCCGATTCTCATAGATACCGGATAAGCACAAAAAATTTCATCAAAATCGGTCAAGCCGTTTCGGAGAAGTGTGGCAACGAAAACTGTGACACGAGAATTTTATATATTAGAAGATATAACATTTGCATTAGACACCACTAGCACTCTGTACTCGATTCAATCAAAACCGTGTACTGCCATGCGTGTAACCATTATTCATGTATTCAATTAATTTCCAACTATCCATGTAAACAATAAAATAAACCCTTTGCCGAAAAACCATAAAACGCACATACCCAAAACAGCTTCAGCCAGAGTGAACAGCTGTGGCGAATAAGACCGTCCATCATCAGATACCGCGGCACAGAACCGCTCATTGTTCCCCAACTCCACGTACATGCGGCAAATATCCAGTACTGTGCTTGCTGGATCGAATTCGTACTCCTTCATGTCTTTTACCTGTAAGTGTCACATTAAATTAGCAAAAAAAAAAAAAAACAACAACGCATTCAGCAATTTTTGGTATGAAGGTAGAAGATGGCAGTGCAACGCATTATTATCGAAATCAAATATCATATCAACGTGTAGAATATATTTTATTTGATTTGAGTTTTTTTCTTGTTATGTGTGCATAATGGGAGTCTTCAAGTATAGAGTGTTTCAAGTGGATCCCACCTTCTAGAGACCCACTAGGGTACCTTTCAGGGAAGTGCGCTTCATTTTAAGCCACATCTTATCTTACCATCAGGCGATATCGTGACTAAACGCTTCCCTATCGCCCATAAAAAAACGAGATGGGGAATTCCACTTAACAAAACCCACCTTAAAGTTCTTCTTATTCGGCCCAACCAAGTGCAGCAAGAAATAGTTGAGCATAGACGCGATCCGCTCCACCAGCGTGGGGTGACAGAAGACGTGCGGCGCGTGCGCAGTGAGACGCACGAGCGTGCGGATGGTGTCCCGCCCGAGGATGTTGTCGAACCGCGCCAGCATGCCGATGTGCGACAGGTTCGCCAGGTTCTGTTCGCGCTCTTGCGCCGGCTGGTTGCTCCAGGCGCCGGATTCTCTGTGAATAGTTCAGTTAGTGCATTCTAGTTGTATCATAGTCGATGGGATGAATACATTTTGTATGTTAACGTTCTAAAGTGGTGACTAAGAAAATGGCTTATAATAAACAGTTTTGAATAACTAAAAGTTGCTGTTAATGCTATTAAAAAGTGAAAGAAATTACAGCAAAGGTTTTGATTTTGAATTTAAATATGAGTTGTGTATTGCCTAACACTTTATTATACAAAATAACACCCAATAATTCCACAACTAATTTTCACATAATAATAGAGTACCTACATATATTTTTTAACATTTTTTCTTATTTTGCGTAAGTACTTTTATTTATTTATTTCGAGCACGGATGCATATAAAGTAGTTAAAGTAATGTGTAAAACATGTAATGAAACTTCATACGAATGATACATACTGCGCAGTTTGTAGTGTCCGAATTTGCGCCATATTCCCTAAAGCTTCATCAAGTAAGAAAATGGCGTCATTCATCAAAAGATTAACAAAACGTAGGAATATTGGTGGATGTACTGCTTCCATATTTGCTTCAGCTTCGTTTGCTAAATGTCTGAAAAAGTGTTGTATCATATATGAATTTATAGATATTTAAAACAGAAACGATTTATTATACAAGATCCATATTGGGGAAGGATAAGGATTAAATTCAGAATATTTTATGTATGCATTTCATGTTTCATTAACATGTGATAAAAAGAAAAAAATGGAATTAGATCTTAGGATTTTCCATTAATATTTTAAATGCAACGTAACAAATTAAATTTGATTGCAGGTGACGACACATAAAAATTTAAACAATGTAACACACATACATTCTCTAATAATCCCTGCTAATATTACAACTGTGAAAGTATCTCTGTCTGTATGTCTCTCCTTCACGCTGAAACCAGTAAACCGATTTGGATTTAATTTGGAACAAGATAGTTACGACCCGAGAAAGTGCATAGAATAGTTTTTATCCCAGAAATCCTACGGGTACGGAAACTACCAAGTCAGGTTAACCCCGTGACTATATTTATTTTCATTTGACTTCGAGAGCGAAACCGCGGGCAGAAAGCTAGTATATATTCAATATAAAATTCAACTCACGTAAATGCGTCTCTATGTTCTTGCATACCCCACAGGAACTCCATAACGAGGTACATGGGTCTGCGATAGTTGAACTTCTGCTCGAACTGCACACTCTGACCAGTCATTTCGATTCCGACGAACACATCCAGAAGACATGGCACCAGCTGATTGATAATAAGAATTTAGTTAAGTGGTTGTTTTTGTTTAAACTAAAAATGATTTTGAATGTTTTTGATGAAAAACATGAAATACAAGAATTTAAAATGACTATTACCTTTTATTTATTACAAAAGGAAAAGACTTATTACGTTGAAACATTTATAAATTGACGGATACACAAATTATTAACATTCGAATTGTAAAATAATGAAGTACTGTTTATTTAAGTCAAAATTACACAAGAAATTAGGAAATTAGTGGCGTGAAATTAGTTCTATAAAATATATTAATTTTGCGAAAATTACACGTCAAGTTTTAGAAGGCATGCATTATTATTAGAATTATTACATTAAAATAGAATAATTAGAATATATATAACATTTTATTATCAAAATTGTTCAATGCAAAATAAAGTTTTAATGTTAACGGAGCCACAATATTAGTGATATTGTATATTTCACGACACTTCTACTTTAGCGAAATTAATAATTTGCACATTATTAAAACTATTGACATCATTCAAATATTCAAATTTAAACCTGTAATCGATGGGGATGCTCCTTAAACAGTTGTTCCCTGTAGAAAGAAGCAATGTTGCTGAGTGGTTGTTGCTCATCAGGATGATTCGGCAACATGGCCTCCAAGCATTCAGCTAGACGTGCCCTAATAATTTCAAATATAATTATACTATATTATTACTTGCGGTAATTAGAGAATTTCTATAAGCAAACAGAAATTATTTAAGCTTGAATTAGAAATGTTAGATTATAAATATAATATTACCATACTACATCATCATATGACTTTGTAGAGTTTCAAGATTTTTTTATTTATTAACCTTAAATGTGGGTTGTAGGTTCTGGAAGAGTCTCCCATAAACGCAAGAACTAAGGTAAGCGCTGGCTGCAGTAAGCCAGCCAAGTCTGCCTCTTCGGTGATGGCGCCCACCGTACGGCGAGCCATCGTTATTAGAACAACGATGTTCTCTAAAACGAACTCTGGAATGCATCTGGATGGACGAAAAATATTTTCTAGTTAAATTATATAATGGTGAGAAACTTTTGAGCAAATATTAAACACAAAATATAAATTGCTTATACTTTTTATCCTTAAAAGTTATACATGAAATATCAAGATGTGAACATATAATTTTTAGATTTTTTTGTCATCAATATCACTTAAATGACCGCCTCCTTCGTACAGAGGTAAATGCGTGAGCGTAGAACCGAGGGGTCCTGGGTTCGATTCCCGGTGGGGACAATAAAAAAATGTCTCGGTCTGGCAGGACACAGAAGGCTGATCACCTACTTGTCCATAAAGAAAATTGATCAGTGACCCATACCCCAGTAGGGGACACGAAACTTCACTTTAATATCACTTAAATATGTATAGTAAAGGATGAGTCATGAATTCTTTCCAAAGATTGAGAGAAAATTTATTCAATTGGATGCCTAATAATAAATCATTCTATTACCTTAAAGTATCAGGGGGTGGTGTGGTTATAGGCATGTTAACAGGCAACAAATTTGTAGGAGCATAGCACGTCTGTTCTGTGTTGTCTCGTATCGCAACTTGCACCAGCCAAGTGCACGTGGTTGCTTGCAGACGATGTAAATTTGTCAACATGTCATTTTCTAGCAGAGCACAGCGAAGACTTACAAATCTGCAAAAGAAAAGGCAACAAATGTTATTAAAACATCTCGGCTACCAGCCATGTCAACAAGTTACAGATATTTAATTAAGGATGTGGACTATTTCTATGTTTGTGTTGTTCAATCCACAATTTGGACACTACCGATTCACTATCAATCGGTTTGGTGACATATACATTATAGTTATTCTTATCACATGCCTAAATAATGCAACAGAATATGAAGTTGTTTAAACGACGTGATTCTCTTATTATATTCTACAAAAACGGTTACGGACGGCCCTGGGAGGAAAACTCCGAATTCGAAAATGGAACCAAATGATAATTCCCTATAAAAAAAACACAAGAAGAATCACATTGCAAAATCCTAAAAACAGTTGACTTGAGAATCTTGTCACATTATTACCAACAAAACCCACTAACTACTCCCAAACATTTCAACAACTTCAAACTACAAATAAATTCATATAAAGAAATTGCATACTGACTTTGTCATAAGATGTTGTGTCCGCTGTCTCAAGGGCTCAACAAGATGATGAGCGCTGGCAGCTACATCGGCTAATGCTCTCTGCGCTCTGCCAAGGTCTTGACCGCAGCGATACAATTTCTCAGCGCAAACGCGAACACCTGTATGAAAGAAAAATCGAGTTCCCGATTTTGTGATATAACATCACGCGACAACCTATAGGAGCGGAGCATGAATGTATTGGACATTGAAAAAGTAATGAACTAATAAGTTTTGTGGGTCAGCTAGCAAATAATATAAATATGATGCTCACTTGTACATTTAAATTATGCTTACATTATATTAATCACGATTTTTTTTGATAAATTACTTTTTATGTGTTCTTTAAAAATAATACAAAAACCTCGCATATTTTTTCTAAATTTATAAATGTATCTCAAGATTAATAACATCTTACCTAAGTCAATACATTTCTGGGTCATAAAGAAGCACTCAGTGACAAAATTATAAGTGTCAGCTGTCGGCCGCTTTACAGTTTGCCCATCTTCAGTCTCACGAGCAGGCAGCAGACATGTTTCACTGTGGAGACAATCTAAATGAACTGATTTAGCTGCACAGTCTTCTGCCTGAAAGAAAAGATTTTAATTGACATTAATGAACTGAAATAATTGAATATTTATGACGTAAATTAAGCAATAAGCAATAGTTGATAGCTATTAATCCATATCAAAAACTTACTGGCACTGCCCCATATGTTGGGTCAATTTTCAATGATTTTGGATCATTTGCAGATGTACAAAATGGTTGACAAAGTTGTAATAGCACTGCACCCAAATTTAACATGAATCCATCAGACACACACTGAAGTGAAGCTGCACTGATATCACCAGCCTAGGAAAGATGACAATTTTTAAACACACAATATTCAAGTATATATATATTATAATATAAGTATACTGTGAACCACTTATAAAACTAAAAATCTATTGTGTTATGGAAAAGATATGTATATCATAAAGTGACATATTACATTAAAATTTCAATTTTTATAGTATACCTGAACATTCCAAAGCTTTCCTCTGGCAACATTTGCTTTTAAACATTTACCAATCCATGTCAGTAGACGATTTTTAATCTGTGGCCCTCCTTTAAGTAGTGTTAGAAATACCTTGTGCATATTATTTATAAGATGTGATGATGCATTCCAAACTGATGATTCAATCATTGATATAGAGGACTGAAAAAAAAACACATTTTTTCTCCTATAGGGCAGAAAAGTAAGTTTTGATAGACATAAAAAATAAGCTCACTGAGTATTATCATTCTTTGATCTATGACCAGTCCAATAAGGAGTTTTCTATAGATATAACTTTTGATAAGTCTCTAAGACATTAAGATGTACATTTTATTGATCCATGACTTACTTGGTCCATTGGGTTGTCAAAGTACTCATGGAGGGATGTTGCAGTTCTTGGTAAGACAGATAATGAAAGTAGAGCCCCAATGACGGAATCCTGATAATGTCTTCCAATCATTTCATTTTTAGGTTCACAGGCTTCCATCAATATTGGGGCCAAGTATGGACTACCTGTTCATGAATAATTATTCTTAGAAAATTTTGTATAAAAACAGGTGCAGTTTGTATTTATTATTTTAACCAAAGAACTAAATGGATTTCAAATTGTAAGAGCTACATTAAATAATGTTTTTATGATACAAAAATTAATTAATGTAATTTTTAATGTACTTTTAATATAATGTAAAAATTTTACTATAAAATTAATATGTAATGACGCGGAGCTAATGAAATTTGCATGCCCGTTGTGGCTAATGTGTTGACCGTGTTGTAATATCTGTTAACTTTTGTACACACATTATGCAAATAAAGAATTATTATTATTATTATAAACAAAGTTGGTTAATAAATAAAGAAGGTAGTTTGAATTGAAAAATATAAATTATATATAATTTATATTAGTTATGATTAGTTGCAATACCATACAAATCTAATAACATTTTCATGGCATTATGAATTGTTTAATTGCAAACTGAAATAAATATTACTATTTACTTATTTTTATCATCTTATATGCATGATTATATACTTATTTATACAAGCAACAAAATAACCAAACCTTAAATTATACTTACTGGCAAATATGTGAATAGATGGCAAAATGTAGATGGATAAATTAATTAAATTTGACTTGTTTACATCTGTGTGAATTTTTTTCAGGACTGGTATCATGGTGTCTCTTAGCTGATTTTGTGAATCGGCATCGGCTGAAATTTCAAATAATTCTTTTAACTATAAGTTATATATAACATAAATAAATATAGCTTAAGAAACTAAAAAAAAAACACTTCAATAAAGCATCAACTAAATTGTCTCACTTGCTTTTATATAAAGTATATGTAAGGAAATTATTTAATCCTGATGATCCTAATCAGGTTAATAAAATAAAATTACTGTTTTGTTATATATCTTTGATAGTAGAAAAAGTTTACAGAAATCTGTCCATTAAATATAAAAAAGCATGTTAAAGTTGCATATTATTTAAATATTTTAATAACATTGAAATGGAACCTATAATGTAGTCAAAACAAAACAATGCTACAAATAAACAAATACACAATGTCAAAAATTTTATTTGGTTAATTATTTATACATTACCTTCTGACATGAAAGCCTTCACTAAATCTACAAAAAAGGTGTGACTCTGAGGATCAACATGTTGTAGAAGTTCAATAAGTTGACTAGCAAAGTCTTGGTCTTCAAATAAAGCCGGCTGTTTCAAAGCAGTTACTGCATTTCTAAATATAAGTTCCCTCATCTTCTTTATACCATTTCTAACTGTTATGTCATTTACATAGTCATATGTTTGAAGATTTTGCATAGAACTAAACAGATAAGGAAATACTTGTTTTTGAACAACATGTTCCTTGTAGGCTTTGCATGATTTGGGTATAACATTCTGTTCCACATCTTGCAGCAATAATCGTTCAAAAAGAGCTTGCTCCAAAGCTTCTAGGTCAATTCGAACTCTTGGGTTCATAGCTTGTGCTAATTCTTCCAAATAAACCAGTTGCTTGTCGGATTTTTCATCCACAGCATTGGCGTTAATTGTAAAATGAAAAACATTTTCCACTATGTTGTTGATAGTTTGAATTTTTTCGTCTTCTTTAGCTTCTTTAGTAGGTATTTGTACTGGAACAGAACCTGATGTATATTCCACATCACTGCTACTTTTACCTTCATGAGTTCCTATTAAGCCAGCAAATGGGTTGTTTGGTTCTGACATTATTGTTTTTATTTAACAACAAACTATGAATTAATGCTATATTCACATGATCTGGCAAGTTGTTGTAGATCCTAAGAAGCGGTTTTTAAAAGGATGTTAGACTCATAATTTGCTCGAAAGTTTTAATTTTTAACAATAAGTAAACCAAGAATAGCAGTAAGCACTATGAAAACTGCTGACTGTAATTTCGTTATCAAAAGTGATAAAACAGATTTGACATTGACAATCGGCATCTATTTGATTTATTATTGGGTGGTCAGCAAAATTACTTCATTTCTATTTATTTCTTCTATAAATTTTATATAACATGTACAGTAAAAAATAATTTCAAAACTAAACATTTTCTATATACAAATAACTTATAGCATATTGCAAATAAAAATATGCAGCTTAAATTTTAAATTTAAGACATGTATTATTATTCACAATGTAATTTATGTACAATTATTTTGTTTCTTAATTGATATTTTTCTTTAATTTGTTTTATTCATAATAAATCTATTTCAGTATTTTTGGCTCTATCTATTAAACCCCGCATTTATTATAACTAATATATTGTTAGCTAATAGCTTTTGTTAAATTCTGAATAGTTTAATACATCTTATCATCACAATTAATTGCGTAGTTTTAAAGATTTACGCAAAATAGGGACATAGGGACAGAGGAAGTGACTTTGTTTTATACTATGTAGTGATGATATATGTATAAATATTTCCAAATGGCTAAAATTTATATAAGACTTATGTAAAACTTGTTGAATAAATATTTAGTAATAATATTAAAAAATAAATTTATAGTAATAAAATTAAATTATTTTGATCAAAATTTATGCTATTTTTTTTAATTATTGTCTTTCAACATGGTATCATAGTTTATACTTTATGGTCAATGTGTTTGAGTCAAGAATGTAATTTATAAAATCTAGAATATTAAATGTACCTCATATTTGTAACATAATTTTAGATATAATACATAAATTTTTTAATAAAGTCTTTTGTTTATGTATTCTTTTCCCTAGGTCTATAAAAATACATATATATTATTTATGTCTAAGCATACTAAAATTACTTCCTGCGTTATGTTGGTGTTACTGTCTCATCACTAACGCCATCAACCTGTTTGCGTTCAAAAGTGGAACTAAATATTTACCGATTTAGATTTTGTTCCACTGCAGTCGACGCCCGAACCTGAAATTGAAATCATTATTGCGTTGTCGATTTGTTTCGTCTTTATGCAGCAATGCTATGAAAGAATATCTTTTTTACATGGCGTATAGTAGTCGCACATAGTGAATTGTTCATTAATGTAAGATTGGTAACACTTAATTATAATATTTACTTGTTAGGTCATAACTACAAATGCGTGTCCCCTAAATATGTTAAATATTATATAATACATAGTGCTTCATATAATTTGTTAAATTTAATTCATTAAATATTTCAAATGTGAAAATTCATTTCTACACATTTGAATTTTATAGATATCTTTGCTATAAACATTTTTGCTGATCATGCATACTACAAAATGGCGGACCTCCATTTACCACTTAGTAATGGACATGTAATTTTCGAAACATGCATGCTGCTAGTTTTAGTTTTTCTATATTTCAAATTACTTAACTAAATTGTTGGTTTAATTGGCTTGTGGTGAAGGTTTAATAACTTATCTACTAAATTGTATTTTTCTCAATTTCGTTAATCATCACAATAGCATACAATGCTGTCTCCTTAAATTACCCGGGTTATATTTTTGGTAGTGTGACTGTGTGAGTCACTATACGCCATTTCCTTGTGTTATTACGTGTGTGAGCGTTGCTCGATTCGTGACCTCGTTAAAGGAAGGACAAAGATATCTTGCCGTTCTAGAAGGCTGACGTCATTCATTCGTGGCGAGAGCGTAGCGCATACTCAGACATTGTGAAATGTGAACGGCCACTCATTGCTTGCATATCTACTCGATTATAATAATTTACTTGAAAGTTGTGGCTAAGAACAATTAGTCTACTGTATTCTGCCATACATGTTCAATTAATTTTATAACAATTAAGTGACATTTTTTGGAGATAATTCCCAATGACAATTGATTCGTCGATTATTAGGTATAGTATAAAATGAGAATTCGGAAGTAGTCCTCGCTTGAAAAATAAGGACGTAGTACTATATTCCAAACTTATTTATGGTTTATTTTCAAACACCTATTAAAATTACGTATTATTCATGAAAGATAACGTCAGTCTTCTATGTACGCTGCAACTTATGTATCTGTATGTGTGAGTTATTTTCATCAGTGTGCGTAAGGCCAACGAAAGCAGTCTTTTGTTGTGCATTAAAAGGTTATCCATTTTTAACATGTTCCGGATCTAGTATATATTTATATAGATTAGATCCCAGTATGAGGACTGAGGCATTATAAATATTTGGATAATTAATATCATGCCTAGTTTCCTAGGCACACGTTACATAGGCAACACAATTTGGTCGGGTTATACTCGGTGTCATGGCGTCTACAATATCGCCATTAAAATGTCGCACCCATTAAAATTCACAAAAAAAAATTATCTATTGAACTTTCAATGTTACTCAACTTTTTTTACTTATAGGATAACTCATGTTACGCTTCTAATAGATTCATTATTATTGTAAATGATACCTACGTAGGTATTAATGTAAATAATGATATCTTGCATGATAAAAAATTTCCTACTTTGATGGATCGTGGTAAAATGGCATTATTACTTAAACAATTAATGGTATATCGTCAAATAAAAGTGAATACCTATTTATTTTATAAGATTTGTATCCAATATTGAATTTTGCCAAGTCACGTGAATTGGATAAAAGAGGAAGGATACCTTATAATTTTCAGGATAATGTGAATTTTATTATTGTTTCCTGTACAATTACAAGGTTTTCGATGATGATAACTATTATAACATTTTGACCATTAAATTTTGAGTTCCTTTATGTAGATGTACACGTAACGTAGCCTAGCTTATCTCCCCTCACCTTGTCCCCCTCTCACAGTGTGACCTAAAAATAAAATTAGCAAATGGTAAATATTTTGCTTGAGCTTTAGTTTGAACTTACCTCATGAAAGTATAAAAACATATTCCTGTAACTTTAATATCAATTATAACTAAGTAGATAATAACATTCATTAATCAACATAAACGTTAAATCTCTATTACAAAGAAAAAAATCAACAGTTACACGAATTTTACAATATTGTTATATATATGTATATATATACATTATGTTTTAATATCGTTTATTCTCGAATTTCAGTGATACGTTGAAAATGGCGGAGCCAGCGTCAAATATCGACTTGGAAGATGGAGAAATCGAGAGTGATGGTGAAACTACGGAATCCGCGCCAGCAGAGAAGAGCGAGGGTGTGGCTGACAAAGAAGAAGAAAATCCTCAAGACGAAAATGAAACCCAAAATTATTATTATTCTAAATCAGGTAAAAGGAAAAAATCTAAGTCAAGTAAAAGTGAACAAAAATATAAAGATAAAAGTAAGAAATCGCGTAAGTATACAAATCCATTAGAAGACGATTTTGCTGGAAATATAGAAAAGGCTATTAGGAAAGCTATGAATAAAAATGACGATAGTGATGCTCACGAAGATGAGGTTGAAGAACGTCGAAAACATAAGAAGAGAAAGAAATACGAAGGGAAGGATGGGCCTAGCAAAAAACGAAAGAAACAAGAATATTCTGAGGAGATGGATGAAAATGAAATGATGTGCGTTCGTGGTGCCTCACCGGTGAATAAACAATCGCAAGACATTGTATTTCCAGAAGACGATCGGGATTCTTATGCATCAGATAGCAGTCAAGATTCAAGGGGTCATCAACAACGGTCTCAAAGGCATAGGCCGCCGCAGAGGGATAGAAATAAGAATAAAAATGACAGACGAAGAGGAAATCATAATATGCAAGATTCTGAAGGTGTATGTTTATACTATATGCAAGGAAAATGTCATAAAGGTGATGATTGTATTTATTCACATGATGCACAACCACCTCGAAAGATGGAACTATGTAAATTTTACTTAATGGATTGCTGTGCAAAAAGGGATAAATGTTTGTATATGCATGCTGATTTTCCTTGTAAATATTATCACACTGGTCTTCCGTGTATATATAAAGATGACTGTAAATTTGCACACGGAAAACCCTTAAATGATGGTTTAAAAAATATACTTCTTAAACATATCGAATCAGCTCCTAAAGAGATTTTAGGTGATTTTCCTAGATTAAACCGTGAAGATGCTATGAAAATGATACAAACAACTCAATTAAGATTGAAACAACAATATCCTGAGGATTCTGAAATTCATGAGAAAAATATACCTTCACTTTTCGAGTTAAATATACCTAATCCACAAAATAATTCTGATATTTTATCCAATAACTACAACGATCGACAAAAAATATCGCCGAAAATTCGGCAATCAAGGTGGCAAAACGACAATAATAGTAATCAATGCGCAATTGCTAGTTTATCACCGAATAGTAACACAAATATGTCAAGTGTATTAAGTATTAAAAACTTAACCGGGGTTTTAACACCACGACAGATTTCAGATTTAACGAAATTGGGTATAGAAAATTTGGATCAGCTAGGACAATTAACAGTTTTACAGTTAAATAGCATTGGCATATCTTTAAAACAAATAACGGAAATACAATTAAACACAATGAGTATACAAAAATTAGGTTTAATCAACAATATGGAACAACAGTCACAATTTACAGGAACAAGTGCAGGTGCTAAGGATTTAGATTTACGCGTTCCACCCGCAGTTCCGGTTTCAAACAATATGACTTTGCCGACAGATTTTCCTGGTCAAGATGTCGATATGCGTTTTCAACCCTCGATGACAGCAACAGCGAGTGATGATTCTTTTAAAAATAATTTATTGAAACAAGAACAACAGCCATCCAAGGATATGATTGATATCGATCAATATACAAAAGATGCATTGAAGTTTGCTTCGAAAGATAAAGAAAACATAGATATATCAAATGACACGTTTGATACTGAGAAACCTGTTACTTCCAATGAAATAAAAGATGTAGACCATAGAGTGCTTCCTTTTACTGATGGCGATTCAAGGATACAAAACACAGAGCGACAGCCAGTTCAAGCTGAAGGTGATACAGACATTCGATTTCTCCCGCCAGATCCCTTTTTCAAGAGTCCTGCAAAACGAAATCGCCGGTCCACAACTGATGACGACGAAGAAAATAATTTGTTAATTGATGAAAAGTGGTATTCCAGTGACGAAGAAAAGAGCTCTAAAAAGAAGTCACCGTGTGCATCGCCACAAAAAGGTTTCATGTCTCCTCCAGCCTCAGCTCCAGCACCTCATGTAATAGAACCTTCGACTGTATTAAGCAAACTAGGAGATTTATCTAAAATAGATATAAGCGAAGAAGTTACTAAATTATTAAACACAATGAAGAATAATTTGCAAGAAAGTGCCTCGAGTAATAACGAAAATGTTTATTCAAGTCCTACGCAATCACGAGATCCTAGAACTCGAAAATCCCCAGAAAAAATTGTCGAGACACCAAAAACAACTAAGAAAAAAGCAAATCGGATTTCTATATATGAATGTGTTGATGGAGAGCCTACGGACGGCCGTCGAAGAACGGATGTAGACCTTAGGCAGCCTGACTTCAAACCTACCTTTGGCGATACAGATTTGAGGCAAAGTGGAAGTGGAGATATAGATTTACGTCTTGGTCTACCGTTTAAGCCGTTGCCCAATTACACGCCTGCATCAGAAATAAATGGTTCAATTAATAGCCATCCTCCCATTCCATATAAATTAGTGCCTATAGATATACCTAGACCAGATTATACTGACATTAAAAATAGCACTGCAAAATCGCAAGCTCTCGTAGATCCTAGGTTAAGAAAAGTATTCCGTCTTTCCGTAGATGAATCAAATAGTGATAGCGAAAAACCCACTACTAAGACTACTACAGCTCCAAGTTCTGGACCACGTGTTGATCCTCGAAGGAAACCTAAAGAACCCACAGACAGCACTATTATCGAACAAAAACAAAATTCGTTAGAAATACAAGCAATTTTACAAAATTCTAACTGGTACAAAGAATTAAGTACAACTCAAAAAATATTTGTTAATCAACACTTGGCCCCAGTAACTCAAATGATAAAACAATACCATCAAGATAAGACGCCTGGAAAAAAGTTTGATCACAGTTCAATTCAAAATAATTCCGTACTTTGTAGTATATTTACGAATTTAGGCGTTTCTTTATCTGAAAGTGGTGATTTTTCGTATTTACCAAAACCCAAAGAAGCATTGTTAAAAACACCAATTAATTTCAATCAAAATTCGAATCCATTTGGCAATAATATGACTGGCCCACCAGGAGGAATGGAACCGAACATGAATATGATGAATGTTGCTTCCATGAACATGGGCGGTGGCATGAATAATATGAACGTCGGCCATTTACACGGTTTCAATCAATCAATGCCAGATCCACGCAACGGCCCAGCACCGGGCTTACTAGGGATAGCTCCAAATATTCCACATAACTTCAATAATAATAAATTTGGACCTCCAAATAATTTCGGCAATATGGGATACAACGGGCCTGGAAATGATTTCAATTTTATGGAAGATCAAAATTTCCCGAGATTTCCCAATCGGGGCGGGCATCGAGGTCGCGGCAATGACAGATGGAATCGTGGCGGCTCTAATAGAGGACAAAGAGACAGGAAAAATTTTAATGATCGTGGGAATTGGAAGAAATAAATATTATAAGTTTTCGTATATAATATGTAAATAAATTAGACTCATGAAATAGTTATAGTAGCTTTCCTTCCACATGTTACAAAATGTGATCAAGGTGATACATAATTAAATAGTAGGGACTCCAGACTCCTATAGGTAGTCTTTTTATAATTTATACAATGTCTTATTACTATATTATATGATTAAGAATTTATATTTTATGTACAAGCTGAAATGTAAATAATATTTTGTTATAAGTCGTACGAGTATAAAAGCATAATCAGAGACAAGCAAATTGTATTAATATGAGGTGTTACACAATAGGTTCATTTAAAAGTACTCATTTTACGAGCCAAATGTTTAAAGACTGAGTGCGGGTTTATGATTGAGTTTGTTTTTGTATGTCTGTATTTATATTTTTATTTGATTTAGGTTATGGGATATTAACGGTTAACACATTGTAACATCTACGAGAGGTAATGCGGTAATACCTAGGTATGCAAAAGTGATTGATATCGACAATGTACCTTAGATTGTCTTATATAAATGAAAGCAATAAAAGTAATTAATTTGTATCTAAATAGTCTAGAAGACCATAGTCTAAAATCATTTTAATAAGAGTAAGAATCATATTTAGTTTGTGAATTAAAGCTGTATAATTGAAAGCCCGTTGGACTTTAAATAAATATATTTATATTTATTTTTAATGTATTACTTATGCACCTGACACAATGAATGATTAAATTACAGGTATGGATTATTAAATGATAAGAAATATTCGAATGCTACAAAATAAATGAGTGGATGTTTTTCAGTTCGGATGTTCTTTGCATTGATCCTGAGGTGAGTAAACAACACTAAGTTTTAGGTGTTGAAAAGTAGAGAAACAGGGCCATCAGTTCAATCTTCAATTTTATTCACAGACTGCACAACAGAAACAATAAAATTGGTAAAATCGTTTTTTAAACGATCACTTTTTGTTTTCACATTTGTCGCCACTTGAGACACTCTTGAAAATGTAGGAGCTAAAAGAATAATATTCAAGGTTAGAAAATAGCGAAAACTGGAACAGTAAAAATGTAATAATATTTTACATACATAGATTTAAAATATCAATATCGTCTTGATCATCGAAGCAATTATAAAATACTACACATTGTTTCATTGATAACTTGGGCTGGGAAACAAAGTAGTTATATAAAAGCTCTAGTTCTCTTGAAGCAATATTGGCTGTATTTGATGAACCAACGAGGATTACACCTTTAACTCCAAGACGAAGGGCCGGCCAGCAAGACTCGAATCTGTTTTAGAAAAATATTTTAATAAATAATGCATACAATGAGGTATTGAATAACACTCACTATCAAGGCGATAAAGCAAAACATTTTTATCTTACTTTTGTTTGTCTGATTATCTTGAGATAAAATAAACAAGATAGGTTACAGGTATACATATTATTACTGGTATATCTACCTACTGTTACAATATTTTAATACTTATAAATAAGTATTTAAATGAATCTTTTTTGAATAAATATCTTTTTCGCTAAAATGTAGAATGCAATGGTTTGTTGAAATAACGAGTAAGAAACAAACTTGTGGTCACCGCTGCAATCCCACAGTTCGATGTCAACTTTAATTTGCTTGCCATTTATATTTATATTTGGTACTTCGAATTCCACAATTCTTACGCCCTGCGTCGGTCGTGGTTCAGAGTCTTCATTATTTACTGATTCCGATATTAAATTTGCAATTGTTGATTTGCCACTCTAAAACAAAGGCATGGTTAGAACTTACCTACATAGTACAGTTACAGTTTAAACATTACTATGGTTGAATATATGGTTAAAGTTATATTGAATAACTTAGGTCTTAGAACATATCAAATCTAGTACGCTCAAAATTAATGCAACGAATTCGAAATTTTCTACAAATTAATAATAACGAAAACAAATACAAACGAAAATATTATACTGGATATTTTTTCAGAAAAATATTTTCGTAAAATAACGCTGATGATTCATCAAGTAGATATTTTAAACTAGAGAGAAAACATACATACTTCACATGGTCCAATCATCAAAATTTTCAGCTTCTGAAGCTGCATTTTTTTGCTATCCTGTGCAGAATAATTGTTTCTTAATTCACAAATCGACTGCTGCCCACAAGCATTGCGTTACCATACTTTTGTGACATGGCCTTTTGTTTATTAGAATGATTGCCTAGGTAACTACAATATATTGATACATACAAACGAAACAGTTCTTGGTAATTGGGTGGCATGCCATCTGTGAAAAGGTTTATCCCTATGTGTTTTATTTTACCAGTAGGCACAATGGTCTTTAAACAATTTCCTATCGAAACAAGATCAAGCGATTGCTCCCAATTGGATTTTTTATATTGCAAATACTAATTTGAATAAAAAAATTTAAAAAGTACCGAGATTTGAACTGGGATCGCTGGATTCAGATTACAGAGTGCTAACCATTACACCGTGGGACCACACAAAGTATTTTTGAAATAAATATTGTAGATTATATATCTTATATATATAAAATTCTCGTGTCACAGTTTTCGTTGCCATACTCCTCCGAAACGGCTTGACCGATTCCTCTGAAATTTGGTAAGCATATTGGGTAGGTCTGAGAATCGGCCAACATCTATTTTTTATCCCGATATTCCTACGGGATACGGACTTACGCGGGTGAAACCGCGGGGCGCAGCTAGTACATATATATATTTTTGACATATAAGTGAAATTATTAACTGGTTCCTATAAATTTCAACTGAAAACCACGTCTTTTTGTCCGAAGCGCATGAATCATATTAGAATAAATACATGATGAAAGAGGAAAAACTACCTAGAATCAATGTAGTAACTAGGCATTTTTATCATATTAGGTAACTATTTAGTAGGTAATCTGTGTTATTAACTGTGTGTGTAAATTACAATTTGCATAGATTTCGCAAACAGTTTCAAAAAAAAATTATTGCGATTTGGATGAGGTCGCGATTTATGTGATATCTAAATGAAGTCCGATTCTGGTACAATAACGGTAAGCTATGTATCTTGCGGTTTACCAACAAATCTTATACTTAACGTTTTGCAAAATACAATTGTAAAGATTTGCATGATATTTGTAATCATTATGAGCCGTTATGGTTTCTTACTTTTTGAATCGGTTGTACACGTAGTTAGATGGTGAGGTCAGTGAATCTCATTAATTTTCTAATTTCGTAGATAGGGTTATTGCAATATCTTTTAAATAATCTTACCAACTTACGAAAATGCTGACTTACGCGGTTTCAACCGCGGGTCACAGCTAGCATGTATTATAAAATGAAGTTGAGCTTGACAGCTAAATGGTAGATTGTTCTGATAGGAAATAGCTTAAATATTATATATATATATACTTAGTCTGGCCATAAATACTGTTACACTTAATTATAAAAAAATATTACATTTGAATTTCG
>NC_052113.1:5477084-5488847 GCF_012273895.1 Zerene cesonia | reverse complement strand
TTTTTTTTGCTAATTTAATGTGACACTTACAGGTAAAAGACATGAAGGAGTACGAATTCGATCCAGCAAGCACAGTACTGGATATTTGCCGCATGTACGTGGAGTTGGGGAACAATGAGCGGTTCTGTGCCGCGGTATCTGATGATGGACGGTCTTATTCGCCACAGCTGTTCACTCTGGCTGAAGCTGTTTTGGGTATGTGCGTTTTATGGTTTTTCGGCAAAGGGTTTATTTTATTGTTTACATGGATAGTTGGAAATTAATTGAATACATGAATAATGGTTACACGCATGGCAGTACACGGTTTTGATTGAATCGAGTACAGAGTGCTAGTGGTGTCTAATGCAAATGTTATATCTAATATATAAAATTCTCGTGTCACAGTTTTCGTTGCCATACTCCTTCGAAACGGCTTGACCGATTTTGATGAATTTTTTTGTGCATATCCGGTATCTATGAGAATCGGCCAACATCTATTTTTCATACCCCTAAATGATAAGAGTAAGGCAGAACAGCGTTTGCCGGGTGCAGCTAGTTTCATAATAAATTTTAGCCTTCCGTTTTCTTATTCTTTAGTAAATGTCAATCAAAATGCAGTTGCTACTGAGTTATGTATACGCCACAACAACTATTATTGTGCAACAATCTCTTAAAAAATTATAAACCATTAGGAAATTTTATTTGCCCAATTATCTGAAAGCGTGTAACAAAATTTATTTTTACAGTACGAATTGGAGGCGGTGGTCTCATCACATCTCTACAAGAAGTGGCAACCCGCGTCAGCACCATCGCAGTGCAAAGACAACGTGACGAGGAGATTCTTGCTAATGCGCCTGAAGAGTTCCTTGATCCTATAATGAGTACCCTCATGTTGGACCCCGTTATTCTACCGAGTTCTAGAACCACGGTGGACAGGACTACCATTGCAAGGTAGGCATTATTATTTTGAATTGGAAAATAAATATGTTACATATGTTATTCGCATAATTTATTGATTTTTAATAACAGAGTTTATAATCACCTAGTTTTTAAATGTTCCGACTATAGGGACACAGGCCTCCTATGAGTGTTCGTCAGGCATATTTTACTTTTAAATTAAATATTCAAGATTTTTCCTAATTTTCATTTATTTATAATTTTTTACTTCATAATATATTGGTTGTGATATGTGCTTCAATATCTGTCTTCCTCACTGGATTATTTTTATTAATTATCAATATCCCAGTCGGTAAATTTAATTTGTGGTTTAATTAAATTTAATAAATGTTTATGCTATTATATATTTTAGGCACCTGCTCAGCGATCAGTCCGATCCTTTCAATCGCTCTCCGCTGTCCATGGACCAGGTGAAATCGAATACTGAACTCAAAGAGAGAATACACGCCTGGATTGCCGAACAGAAAGAGAAAATTGCTCAAATTCCTGACAGTAATTCCTAAAGCGTCTCTTAAATAATTTTAACTGTAAAACTAGGCTAGCTAGTTTCCTACATTTTTTAATGTAACAATAAGTATACCAGAATCGTTAGACTTTTGTATAAAACTTTTCTTGATGTGTGTGCTATAGATAAGGTGGAACATTCTAGATGTTTGTTTATGGTTGCAGATTCGGGTTCGTTTTTTTTTTTATATCTCTAAGATATGAGTTTTTTATTTTAGTCGAGTTTAATTGCAAAATTATTCTCTTTGGTTGTTTTATTTTGAGAATTTATATTATAAATATTATAACTATTTTTGGTCCAAAAGAAGTATTTACTCTATTTTTGGTTTATTTATATAGATTTAGATTGCTATAAATTCAATGTGATAATATTTTACGCTGATTATTCCATAAAATTAACTATGTGTATCACATTATTAATATATGCAGTTGCACGCAGAATTGGGCTGAACACAGAAATATAATATTTCCTGTGAAGAAAATTAGTCAGTTAAGGAATTGTTTGCCTTTTTATTTCATTAAATATAAGTTGTGTTGTTGTGATATTATTGAAACAATTGCGGATAAATAACATCACTTTGAACAATTATATTGGCTATCACTCGAGCGTAGGGGTCAGGAAGCTTAAGTTCGATATGAAAACTAACGGAGGAATATTATTATGTGGTAAAGTTATGAGCAAGAAAACTTTGTTGAACAGTTTGCATAATACACTCTACATGTCCATAAAGGAAGTTAATAATTTAAATAATATTTTTGATTGCTCCATACTTCACTTGGGCATAGCACTCTCTAAAACCTATCTACATCCGGCATGTCTTTTATACTAAGTTGATAAACATCAAAACGCTTTTATCCCATATCGTTTCCGAGATTGATTTAGTTTGTATGTGTGCAGACATTGCTCATCTTCTACTATATAAAAATAAGTCGGGTTTTCCTTCCTGACGCTATAACTCCAGAACGCACGAACCGATTTCCACGGTTTTGCATTCGTTGGAAAGGTCTTGGGCGTCGTGAGGTTTATAGCAAAGAAAATTCCGGAAAAATTTCAACAGAAAAGCGGGAAAAACGAAGCCATCTGGTGGCGAAACGGAGTTCGCCGAGTTTGCTAGTTATAATATAGAATTCCTAGCCAAGTACCAATATTTTGTGTGTATATGGCACACAATCCACTGTCTGTTTTGCCTTTTGTCTTACTTGAATGAAGAAGAATGTAATAAATATTACCTACTTAGTTGTAATTTGTAATACATGATTATTAAAGACGTCTCTTTGATTTAAAGCCTTTCAATTCGACATACTTTTTTTCAGTCTGAGATTTTTAATAAAAAAACCCCGTTCTCTGATTCCTTCGTTTATTTAAAAGAAATATAGACTGTTATTCCATAAAACATGAACATCTACCAGTGAAACTCGAGAGTCCCATAGGAAGTTTAGCCTATAGGAAGATTAGGTTGAACCAACACTTTATCATATGTATGTAGATATCAAACCATCATGTTTCCCGACGAGTATAATCTGGGATTCTCTAAGAGTGGTACCTTAAAGGTGGCTACTAGATCTTAGGCCACATCTCTTATAAGCAGTTGCCAAGTGCTTTCATGTTAATAAAAAAAAAGCTATTTCTTCTATTCTATTTCTTAGAAGTTATACTTCTTTCAACTATTAACAACAAAGTTTGGTGATATAGAATTATTACCCATTTACATAATTAATTTTTATTAAAACTCAGCATATTCCTATTAAGTTTTTCAATACTAAATGAAATTGTGTTGTGTCCATTATAAAAGTATAATAGGTAAAGAAAGAAAGTCTATGTAACCCTTTTATAAGAAAGGTGTGGACTCATGAAGAGGTAACAGCGTTTCAATGTATTAAAAAGTTGATACATAATTGTAGAGCAATTTTAATCCTGTAACAGATTGGTTTCGACAACGTAATAAAAACTTGTCTTCTTACGTGGGGAACTTTGATGATAAGTATTAAGATATAGTTTAATTCATAGGCGTGGACTTAATTTCTGGTCAAAAATTAGTATGCAATAGTTCACCCAAAAACCCGTAATAACATTTCTACGTAACCTTTAATATCAAAATATATACACTTTTGAAATTCTATAAAATCAAATAAGAATATTTCAAAACAAAAGCGAGGGTACACAAGATTAAAATCATCATCAAACTAATGGCAATATTGTGTTAAACTTACCCACTACGTATTAAATTACTTGCCATATTTTACTACTCTTTGTTACTTACTCTGTGTTATCGGCTAGTCTATGACCTATGTTATCCATAGACAATCTGTCATGGCGGAGTAATCAGCTGTTAATTGCAATGCCAACGGGCAACGAGCCGTTCTAAATTGTTTTATTTTGTAACTTATTACCAATTACTTGTTATAATTTAATTTCCTAATTGCAGTATAATGTATTCAATCATATAATCATCGAATCCTTAAAGTTGAAGAATGGCGCGACGTCCCTTGTCATCTGTCAATTTTACTCATTCATCCATTGTAGTGCAGAAAAAAAATGTGACTTGTTTGATTTAATTTCTGTTTCACATAATAAGTGCTAGATGAAGATTAATTACGGCCATTTTTTGTTTCTTAATATTTTTAAGAACTACTCCTTTTGTATACATACGATAACAAACATTTTTAATAGCACATAACGCAGTCGTTTACACGGCCTAACAAGTTCTCTTTACAAAGAAGCCGTGCGGCGTCGGCGGTTTCTATTATTTTGTTTGACATTGAAGTGGTAGTTGCATTTAGATGCTATTCATACTTCGAGAGTAGATTAAAAATCAAGTGAATCGGAAGTGAAAATGTCGGGTCGAGTAAGAAAACAAACTGACTGCCCTGTGGGCAAGCAGGGTCCCATGAGAGCGACCTTGCCGGTGTCTTCGATTATGAAGCAAGGCGGCGGATTTAAAAAGAATGCTGGCAATAGCCCCACTCTGTCACCCACAAATGTTTGGCGGCGGATTTCCCCCGATCACGCTCTTTCCGGCCAAAGGAGTCCGGGTGCTGTCAACTACAAAGGTAAGTTTTATTTTCTACCCTCGGAATTAATTAACTTTGTCTACGGGTTCTCGTTCAAATTCTCAATGACTTATGTTAAACTGCCACATCAGTAACTCAATTTTTAAGCATTTTGACTTAAGTTTTAATTGTAATGGATTTATGTACTGGTGATTTTGATACATTTCTATTATTAACTTAAATTGAATTGGATGTGTTTTATAAGAGAAAATTAATACAAAGGCCACATGCATGGCATGAACATATATGTGTACATATTATGATATACTCTTTCATAGTTCTTATCGTTTTTTTAAGGTAAAGGCAGATTTGGATCCAGTGTAATCAGACGCACAGCTTCATTAGATACATTGTATCAAAAAGGACAATGGTCAAGAGATTATTACTTACATGCTGGACAACTGCAAGTTGATAAATCCACTCAAGTGAGCATCATTGAATTTGTGTTTAATGCATTGTTTTTACTGTTTTGTGTCACATTATCTAGAAACTCCTTTAGTTATGTCTTACATGTAGTATTTAAACAATTATGTTTAAATTATTTGTTTTAGAATTGATATTGGTAGTTATTATTCAACTCAGCAGCCTGCTTACCTACTTCTTAACAGTTTTGATATACATTATTGTTACGGTATAAAGTTTAATACATAAATATATGTGAGATCTTTTATAATTAATATAGTTGCATATCTTATTAACAAAAACACTTGAAGATTGTTGTTTCTATTTCCATTTGATTCTTATAATAGTATGTATATATAGATTAATTAAATAATTGAGACAGGCAAGATGATGAGCAATGCAAAAATATTATTATAAATGATAAAAATAAATAAGTGTAAAGTAATAAAAATAATACTTTAGTAGTTATTATCCATATCACTAATGTTGCCCCAATATAGATATATAAATGTACCCAATATAAATACATAAATGTAAATTATTTGGATGTGAGTTTTGTAGAAAGTAATAGATTTTTGATATTGGAATACTAAATATTACAGACTGATGATGGTGGTGGTGTATCTGGTCGATCATCAAGGGGTTCAGATGATGATAAGCTGGACCGTTTCCTTAGGAGTCGTTTACAAAGACCTCACAAACCTTCTGGATCTGGAGATTACTCATCCCATTCTATGAGCCCTGGGCTTTGTAAGTGTACTTTATATATTATGCGTTGCCTTATTTTCTCTAACTTATATTTAACAATACTTTATTAAACTAAACTTGTTTTTTTACCAACGTATCATTGAATTTAGTGTAAGTGAATGCACATGTTTTCTGTGTTTATTAGTATTTTTTCTTTTAAATCTTTCAAACTTACATCTGTCTGTTGGAATTTCATATAATTTTAACATGGAAAAGATTCCTTTAGATCCCTCTGTACCTCCTGAGGTTGAGAATTTTTAGAATGAATGAATGAAACCTCAGGCTTGAGTTAAGCACTACTTGACCAAGACATTGATTCCAAGGATACTAGATACATAGGATAAGTGTTACATCACATAATTGCTGAGGATACTATAAATGTGACAAGGAGGGGGGTGAGGTCAAAAGACCCTAAATTTAATGTGATGTAAATTATGGATAGTCCCCTATGATAATTTTAATGCATATATTTAGAATTCATTATACTACTCTATATCTTAATGATTTTATTCATTAGCATGCCTCTCCATTTGCTCTATGTTTCGAACCTTTCCCATCATAACTTTATTTTATTTCTTCATTTAATGGTGCTTCAACTCACCTTCATGATTCAACCCCAAATGATATCCCTTACATTTCACATAAAGTCTCCTCCCATTATTAATCCATAAATATTAAATCCATTCACTTCATTTATATACATTGGTTCCAAATCCATGAAAATATAATAGATTTTAATTGATACAGGCCAATAGCCCTTTCTTTTGTTTATTCAAATTTATGGATTTTTGTTTTAATAAATGTATGAGTACCTTTTTGAAAATCACAATTTAGTTCCTTAAACTTATTGTGGATTTAGAAAAGGGTTTAGCAAACTAGATAGAATTGCAATTTTTACTACTAATATTTGTAGCTTTATTAAACAATCCTTGCTGACGCTTTTCTAGACAGATTGTATCTGTATGATAATGTTTAAATTCATTTTCTCACCTAAAAACGCAATAGCTGAGCCACTCAGAGAAGCTAATTCAAATATTAAGGCTATCAGAATTTCCTATGATCTTTCAAATGAGATTGGCTCATTGTTGCACACTAGTTCAATTGTTGAAAATAAAGGTTAAGGATAGCTGATTGTAATTGTGAATATGTTAATGCAGTATAGACTTAAGCACAACTTACGATAACCTCATCCGCTCCAGCAATTAAATTCTTTATTTATCATATTTTAGGGTCTCGATTCGGCGGCGGTGGTGTTCCTCTGAGGGCGACACGGTCTTCTGTAGAAGGGCTGAATCAAGAAATCGAAAGACTTGTACTGTGTCCTGCTAGCGGCACCCAGACTCCACATCTTGATCGGCTAAGAGATAAGGTAAGTAACAATAAATATCATGTCTGTTAATAAGGTGTAAGTGGAATGGGGCCGATGATATTCATCTCTTTCACTGATTGATTTGCTCTATGGACAAGTAGGTGATCAGCCTTCTGTGACCTTCTAGACTGAGACATTTTTTTTGTGCTTCCCCACCGGCATCGAACCCAGGACCTACGAACAGGGAACCCTTGGTTCTACGCTCAAGCGTTAACTGCTTTACCAAGGAGGCGGTATTGTTAATAAGGTGTAAGTGGAATGGGGCAGATGATATTCATCTGTTTCACTGATCGACTTTCTTTATGGACAAGAAGGTGATCAGCATTTTGTGTCCTGCTGAGAATTTTATTTTTTTGTGCGTCCCCACGGGGATTCGAACTCAGGACCCCCCGATTTTTCGCTCAACCACTGTACCAAAGAGGCAGTATTGTTAATAAGGTAACTATTATCATTTTTGTCAAAATTCATAACTGTGAATTGAACAATTATATAGTTATAGCAGGCAATTTCGCTGGTGATTCGCCTGATCGTAAACGATCACCACCACCCATGGACATTTGCAGAGGTGTAGTACCTCTGCGAATATGCTACCCGCTTTAAAGGGTTAAGGGATAAGGAGAGTATTGATGACTGGAAATAAGAAATGGACTAGGAAGGGTGAGAAAAGGAAACGGGCCTCCGGCTCCACTTTTTCTCACTTCCCACTCACTGTACGAAACAATAGCATGCTATTATTTCACGCCGGTGTTCTGTGGGGGTGTGGTGCTTCCCTGCGAGCTGGCCGAATTAGTGCTGAAGCCTGCTCGACTCCCAAAATAAATAAGAAATGCTTTTAAGGTCGCTACTGTGTTTCCATATTTACATAACTTTCAGGTAACACCTGAAGGTCACCGAGCACCACTAGCCGAACTCCTGCGACGCTCTGTTAACACACAAACTCCACACGATCTTTGTCATACCGCACATTCTTCAGGTAATGAATTATGTTAATACATCATTATAGAATCACATAGTTATATTACAATAAAATGTGTTTGATTTTATACCAAATTAACAATCTACAAATTTATATTAGCCAACCAGAAAGAGCACAGATTAATCAGAAATTAGAATTAGCTATTTAATAATTTATGAGTTAATTTATAATAAGTTTTCTATGTAATATCTAAGAAGTATCAAAAAAATTAGTAAATATAAAAATCTACATTCACGTAGATCCACCGTCCCGAGGGTCACTGTCGAGCGCCGGCTCTGCCGAGCTTCTAGCCACAGGTCTTTAACTTTGTTTCAATCTGAAACTATTTTGTGACAATATTTCACTATCTTACTACTATTATTTACACATTTGTATTTAATCGAAACCCAGGTTTTATAATACCTCACCATACTTTAATTCCACTTCAGCTATTTTTATGATTTTGAACAACTGACAATTCAAAATAATTTATTAACGCTTATTTTAACAAAGATAGTGCTTTTGTCGCATAGTGTGTTGATGAAAACGTAGAATCGAACTTAGGAATTCTCTAGCTATTCCGAAAATGAATGCAGCACATATACTGACTTGGAGCATGTTACTAGATACCTTTTTTGATTTTTTGTTTTTTTGTTAAATTGCAAGCTTATTTAGTACTAAGAAATTATGTAGGCATTCTTTTAAGTTTTAGATATAGACCACTTAATTAGACTAGATTATAGGCTATTGTTAGATATGGAAAGTTTAGATACAATTTTTAATGATATTTATTTACAGGTGGAAGTGTTTGTTCATCACCTGATCTTGATGGATCTAAGCTTGGTACATCACCCCAGATCAATAGATTCTTAGCGCGTGAACCACCAGATGGTTGTGAAAAGGTATATTCTTATATTATATACTTATTCCTTTACATAACAAATTTTCTTACCTTTTTCATTTTCCAGGTATATTATATACACCCAATTGTCACCCTCAAATTTAAAAAGTAATCATATAACAGTGAAATATTAAGTTAATACTCAACCTATCCTTGATACTTATTATTCAATAAACAAATATCCAACTGTAATAGCGAGTGTCTGTGCTATACATGTCAATACATATTCCAGGTGAACCTGAAAGCCGGCGAGGGCTCGTACACCGAGGCGCTGTCCGTGATGAAGCCGTCGGCGCCGGGCTTCACACTGCGGCCGTCTCTCGGCTCGGCGTTCCAGCCGCTGCAGCCCGCGCAGCCGTCGCCGCCGCACACGCCGCACACGCCGCAAGTGCAGCACTCGCCGCACACGCCGCAAATGCCGCACGCGCCTCACCCGCCTCAATGACTCACCCCACGCCGCGCGTGGGGCTACCGCGCACTCTGTACTTTCGCCAGTCTTATCTGCGGGTTCGGATGTTTTGGGGGGCGTTATGGACGCTAGATGTGTTGTGTTTGGTACATTCAGTGATAGTGGGTATGGAAGGCTACCTCGGTTGAGCTTTGATTTAATATGTGAATATTTGTTAGTGACTTGACTATTTGTTGCTGTGTGCTGTGTATTGGAGGTTTAGTTTTATGTTAAATGAGAGTACAATTTAAAAACAATGGATAAACATTGACATTAATAATTTAACCCGGGTGGTAATTCAGGCAGACATTTAAAGACTTTTTTATAAGTTTCGTAATAAAGGGGAGCCTTCTGTACCATATTATTTTGTGTGTACCCACTCATATACATTATATGCACCCCAACTGTATCGTCTGCAAGCATGACCTTGATAAGCAATCAAATTGGTCAATAAGATTGGCGATAATTGTACACTCATACTTCAGGTCAGTTCCCTTGATATTTCAGCCAACTATCGATCTCTGAAAGTAGTTAGGATCCTTCAAGGCAGTTATGTTTAGTTATTGTTTTCTTTTTGTAAAAGTGAATTCTTTATGCTGAATAAAATGTGTAGTAATAAAGTGTAGGTTGAGTATGCACATTAATATGACGAGATTTTTCGTGTGTTTTCAGTCAGATGTTGAATGTGTGACATATTTGCTTTATATCATATTAAGTATTGGTAAAACTGCCATAAACAAGAAACTGTAATATGAATTGAATCATATTGATGAAATCGCATTTTCATGCTGTAAGACACATAATTCATCATTGTTTCATTATCATGAATCATCACTCAAATAATATGTACATATAAACACACTTAAAACAATTAGATTTAAAAATAGTGCAAAGAAATTGTAGAAAATGCCTATTTCCTTGTTTTATAGCAAAAACGTTTCTTTGATTTGAAGTGACAATAACATTTGCTATAAATCCACCAAGTATTTTTCATCAAACAATAGTTAACATTGAAATATTATCATAATGTTAAAAGTTTGTGTCAATTGATATTGGTCATTGAGTGAGATTAACAGCTTTTAATGGTCAATGCTGTTATTTGGTCATTAAATGAGTATTTTAAACAAGTATAATATGATAAATATAAATTGATAACATTATCAAATAAATATAAGTTTCCCCAAAATATGTTCAGCATGACTGGGTATTCAATTTGATCTCAATTCTTATTGTACATAATTTTGTCTTTTTTCAATAGTTATTTCGATTATTTTTTTATCAAGAGTATCATGCATTTCAATCTTATTTTTTGTATATTTTTTTGTATGAACTAGGACCAAACTTCAGAGAAGGCTAGGAGGTTGAGATGACTGTATGATGGTTTTCTAATGAAAATAGCTTTAAAACTTGGATTTGACAAGGAAAAGTGGTTAAGATAGACTGATTTTTTAAATCTTTACTTATACTTTGATACAGGTATCTTGACAAGTAAAAAGTTGTATGATAACTTAAGCATGTGTTTAAATACTGAAATAGAGTAGTTGTAAAATATAGAATAATAACAGATATTATGTCATTCAAATATTCTTTTATTGTTTACAAAGTTGCTTGTGTATACCCAAGAACGAAATTTTGATACCATTGCTGCTGCAGACACTATAAGCTTTATAATGCATCAGTTTTTCATTAATATTATGATCCATTTTTATTCAATATGGCATTAGGAGATAAAATTTAGCTATACACATACATAAACATTAGTTCTAATGGTACCGTAAACAAAACTCGAGGATAATTGTTTGTCAAGAATCTGTATTGAGTATATTGGCTTAGACACGGTATTTGCTTTTATATCATTCGGATAGGAAAGAAAGGACCACGCCAATTGGATCTCTCATTTTGGCCAAAAGCATTTTTATCATCGAGACTGATAATGTAGAATGTTGAAAACATAGTTAGATCTGCTTTATTATTTTTTAAAGATTTGTAAAGGTCGACGGCAAATATATATTTTGGAAGGCTCGCCTTTGGAATATAGAGTAATGTTAATCCTATTATTGCTCAATCAAAATTTTTATTAAGAGCCACACTTATGATATGTGCCGAATTTGAAAATGTAAACATTGTGATCGTAAAATTCAAGTTGCTGATATGTATGTATATAATAATATTAATTAACATATGTATGTATAACCTATTAATTATTGTTTAAACAAATGAATGTGATATGTAAGTGAATATTGAGTGTACTTGGCAACTTCCGGTACTGATGTGAGCTAGTGCCGATGTGAACAGCTGAGCGGGAACTGGGCGTGGCACAAAGTGAACAGTAACCATAAGTTGTGAAGTGTTATCGAAGGTGCTGTGGAGTGATTATAGGTGTGTAATGTACGTACTTGCTATTACTGGCTTGTGACAGGTGTTTTATAGTAAACGGTAAATTGACCTTT
>NC_052113.1:5464320-5476084 GCF_012273895.1 Zerene cesonia | reverse complement strand
CTTTTATTCGAAAGGATACGACAAATAGTAATCAGGGCATAGTTAACGCTGTTTTGTAGTGTACAAAATATGGTCTTTGATAAGAATTAAGTAATCGTAATATGTTTCATTGAAAAGATATGAAACATCCATGATTTCAAAATCATTAGTTGTAACTTACTATAGTGAGCGCTGAGCAAAAATGGAAAACATTAAATTGTGGAAAAAACCGAGCCAGTATTTAAAATCCGGATTTCTGTGTAGATTTTTCTCATAAGTGCAATATCTAGCTGTAATGTAGCGATCCGTGTAAGTGAATAACCTCGACGATTAATGTTTATGATGCTCCATTTTTATTTTCTCTTCCTTCACACATTGTCTTATAAGTTGCATTTACATCGAATGTACATTAAATGTAATTATTGTGAGCTTTATTCATGCAATCGCTTCCTGTTCGCTTCCGTGACATAAATAGATACCCCACATTTAAAACCCAAATCGATCTTATGCTTTTTTGACATAATACTTACGATACTTAGATAATGTCACAGGTCCAGGTTGTAATTTAGGATTTATCTTTCCCAATGACGTTACCTTCTTTAAGGTTTAGTAAGTTTTAGGTGACCCAAAAATTTAGCTGTTAATAAATATGTGTGCTATAAATGTGGTCCCTTACTTATTTATTAATTTTATGTGAACCACTAAAAGATTTCTACATAAAAGTGTCACACAATAGTAATATTGTCGAAACAATTTCATTGGCAAGCAACTTTATGTAGAAATTTTGTCATTTTTTTTAAAGTACATAAAGATATTTTTGTATGTTCAGGGTAGGAGTTGTGCGAGATGTACCATAAAATAACTTTGCTAGAATCTTAGATTTGATAGTTCTTTTATAGAAGGTTAATTATTATTTTAAAGTTTGCTTTTAGGTGATTGATAAGTTTGTAATTTTTATTACTATTATATTAGATTAAATACTAATGTTTAAACTAAACCAAAAGTGCCCATTGATATAAGTTTATATATTAAGCAAGCCTTTTGTTCAGCATTTTGTTATGAAATAATGTTTAGGCGTTCAAAATTAGTAATTAAGAAAATTATCGACGGATTGTTGAGTTTTAGTTATCAAATTGTTGAGGTTTATTGAAAAAAAAAACGATTTAATTTTTTTACTTACAGTGCTTTACAAAAGGCTTGTTTTTAGAGGCATTGATTAACATCAATAATAATAGTATCGATTTTAAGTAATAATAAGAATGGTTTTATTATAGTTTTGTTTCAGAGAAGAAATTCTAATTACTATTTTTGTTTCCAATATTTTATCACTTTTACCTGTTTTCATTGTATTGTATCTTGCTGTATTGCAGACATATCCAATATACAGACTGATTTAACATTTGTATTTTATTTTTCAAACCAATTAGCATTTTCAGTTACTATAAAACATATTTTGATCTAAATTATTATATACAGAAAAAATTGTAACAATTTTTTCTATCCTATATAAAATAAGTTGCAAGCAATAGAGCGGATGAGTGATCAACTTAATGGTGAGCGATCACCGCCGTCCAGTTTTGCAGGTTCGTTTTTTTACAGTAAGATCCCATAGTCGTTAGACACAAATTATTTTCTAAAACATATAACTTTCTGTTCTTAATAGTCTCTTGTGTACTTTTTAATACCTGAATGTTTGTGAGAAAGGTAACTTAAAATACTTACCAAAATTTTTATGACTGACTTTTAAATATGTTTTATAGAATATTACTCGGAAGTTATATAAAAAATTACAGATCCTTATGTTTGGATTGTAGTTCAGTTGCACCTGAGTGTATGACTTTGGAGATTAATCTTCTTAAATATAAGATTATAGCCAAATTCATTCAATAAAAGAGTATTAATGGACAGATAATTAAGGTTGTATGATTTACTAACTGGAACTTCGTAAGTAACACCGCGGCATTACTTACGAAGTACCGAAATGAAAAGTGAAATGTGAAGTGAATGATGACTGACCAATATGCCAGACAGGCATGTTAAGATGCTCTTGTGCCTGCTAGCAATCACCAAAATAGATGGTAAATGACCATTATTTATCCTTTTCATGACAATGTCGCTGATTCGCGAAGTGTTAAGACAACAGCAGACGAGTGTAAGGTAAGAACCGATTCTACCTATTTTAGTTGAGGACAGAGGACGTGGGTAAAATTATCATTTGTCATTAGTTTTTTCTACCACCTTATTATTTATAGAACTGAACTATCTTGAATGATTCTGATTTCTTAACTGACCACATGTAACTAATAACTCGCTTATTCAAACTTAAAAAAATCCAAAATATGAATGAATGTCATTGTTTGAAATGGAAAATTATAACAATTGCTAGGCATTGGTGTAGGATACAAATATATAGATCAAATTTTGTATCAATGTATTTATGTTACGTCATTATACATTAATAGGAAGAGATATAAAAGAAAGCCGTGTTAGTTACATTATTTATATCTCAAGAACGGCTTAACTGATTGTGCTGAAATTTGGTAGAAATAGTTTGAGATCCGAGAAAGGACGTTGCGAACGTTGCCGGTAACAAATCGGGTGTATCTTTCGAATAAGCGGGCAAAGCCACGGGCGAAATGCTAGTTAAAGATAAAATTAAGTGTAACTAACACAAGGTCATGAATTACTCTTGTTATTTTGCAGAGAATAGAATAGAGCAAATGAAACACAAACAATTTATCTTAAAGGTTTATTTTTTATTGAAAAATGCTCTATAAAATTATCAGTCTTTATATAATTAGAAACTGTTACAATAAATATTACAACAAAACTGTTATTGTAATTTAACTATTTAATAGTCATAGAAGGAAAAGATAAACAAATGTTTTATAATGATACTGTATTACATTAGTAATTATTGAAATTGAATACATTAGTAAATAGTTCTACCATAATCATTGGATTTTATCTACACAAATATTACACAAAGGAAACTTTTACATCCTACTTATATTATAAATGCGAAAGTTTGTAAGGATTTGTGATTGTTTGTTGCTCTTTCACACAAAACCTACTGAACCAATTGCAATGAAATTCGGTACATAGACAGCTGGACAACTGAAATAACATACAGACAACTTATTATGCCGATATTCCTACACGATACGGACTTACGCGGGTGAAACCGCGGGGCGCAGCTAGTTTTTGTATATTTGTATGTTTTCACACCTCTGGATCGATTTCAAAAATTCCTTCACCATTGGAAAGCTGCAACTTCACTGAATGACATAGACTATGTACCATGGGTCAAAGCTGGGACAAAGAGCTTATTGTCTATATTGTAGATGATATATTAACTTCATTAAAGGATTTAAACATTTTAAAGGTAGGACATACTAACCTAGTCACCTTATAAATTGCGCCTACACCACAATTTTCACTTTGAGAATGTTTCAATGCACTGAATTTTTACTTCTTTACTTTAATATTGAATACTGCGTTTTGTTTGTATGTCGTCCAATAAGATTCTTAACTCCTCATCTTCAAATCTCCCTTCTAGAGACGGTATAAGTGCCTTTGCTTCCTCTGGAGTCTCAGGACAAAGATTGGCCAAGCTAGCTACTTCAAACTTGTGCAACTTCTTAGATTGTAGCAAACTGGAAACATTGAGATTATTTATTACCTGCTATGGTATATATAATAAGGAACAAAAGTGATTGTCAAGACTTTATAACAAATCTTAACTTAATTTTTTTTAGTTCATAAATATGGAAACTTGTCAATATTATTGATGTTACATTTGATTAAACTAAGTAATTAAAGGCATATGAGTGAATATGAAAACCTTCAGGCTCTAAAAAACATATGTATAAGAAATTTTTTGTAAATAAGCTACAATTAATTTAATTACCAAACTTACAAATTTATTAAAAAAAAATAATACCTACTTTCGTACTGCAGTAATTGTTTCTTTGTTTTTAAATTTTTTAAACATATTTGTGTATGTTAATGTTTTCATAAAAAGTTCTGAAAATTCTTGCTCTTCTTCGGCTGACTCATTTTGAGCTTTCCGGTGTTCTAATAGCATGTCCACTTCGGATATAAGCAGAGTTTCTGCATTTTCAAATTCTAAAATTAAATCAAATAAAAACTTTTTATTTATAAACCTCTGATCTCCAACAGAACAACAAATATATGTGCCTATGCCTACCCTTGGGAAACTGTAAATCCGCAGCATCTTCCTCAATCACGTCTTGAATAGGCCCGGCCATAGATATTCCTCCAAAAAGTTAAACAATAAAAAGGCAGCCTGCGGGTTATAATTTGTGGTAAATGTTTAGTTGTGTACCACAGATAGCTCGTTGAGATTGCGAATTGCGATTTGCGAATTGCGTGACACTTAACTGTGTTTATTCAATAATCAATTTCCTGGCAAATGTCAATGACTTATGACAGTACGAATATACCCCGGTGTGACCACAGAGTAAGTAATATACGTAGGCATAACCACCGGGTCAAAATAGGTAAAATATAAATTAAATACTATTGGGAATACATAGGGAACTGAAATTAGTAATTTTAAGCAAATATGAACATACTGTTTTGTATTATAAATATGTAAGGGAGCACGAGTTTAAGCGAATATAATACATTTAAAAAGACTGCTCGATTTTTATATATTGTTTATAATAATTATAGTTTATTGACTATTCATGATTTATTCCAACATTTCGAATACAATGTGATATATAAATAGATAAATAAAAAGTCATTAATTCCCAAAAGTATAAGTTCTTGTTCAGCGGTCTAAGCCATAGATTATACACTTATATACTGGTCTAAGCTATCCAAAATCTCAAGAAAATACAAGAAACGTACTAAAATTGGCATTTGACATTTGAATTAATATTTTTGTTTATATTCAAATTTTTACACAAAGGTGTATACTTTGATAAAATAGTTTTAAAATCATTGTTGGCTACGTTATTTATAAATTTAAGTTCATGAAAAATAGTTCATTATTTTTAGGTTTTAGCACGCAGTAATAGCTCCCTTTTTAGCACCCTAGATAACCTTAATTATTAATTTTGTAACCAATAATATGTATTTATAGCTAAGTTAATAAATTTTGTTATTTTTAAAATCCATGTTTTAATCAAAATGTCCAAGACACCTACAAAGAATCATGAAAACTCTTATAGTTTTATTCCCAAAGGTTTGTAATTTATTAGTTTTTTTATGTACTCAGAATTGTAACATTAAAATTAATATTTACCTTTTTTTCAGAAATAACAACACCCAATAAAGACAGTCCCGGCATATCAAAAACTGTTTATACCCATATTTCGAATTTGCATAATTTACTGACTAACTGGGAAAAAATTAAAGAAAATGGTTCAAAAATCTGTAAATCCATATCAGCCTTGAAATTATATGAGTGTACTGATGAATACTTTCCTCATCAAGTAGGGCCACTGATAAGTAGCCTGTCTGAAGCATATGATGGTTTACAAAACATTGTACAAGGTAAAGTAGTTTTTTGAGTTAGACTTTGAAGTCTCACTTTGTTCTAGTAGGTTTGTTGGAGATGGAAATGTCACATTGTAATGAATATGAATTAACTTTTATATCCATATTTGTAATCAACCTGTACCGAGGGAAAAAATTTTTTTAGTGTGCACATTTATTAAACTCAAGACCTGTTGAATCTATGTTTTCATATTAAACATTTTACAATTAAATGATGACTTATATCTTATAATAACGACGCCTCCTTGGTACAGTGGTAAACGCGTGAGCGTAGAACCGAGGGGTCCTGGGTTCGATTCCCGGTGGGGACAATAAAAAAAAATGCATCGGTCTGGCAGGACACAGAAGGCTGATCACCTACTTGTCCATAAAGAAAATCGATCAGTGAAACAGATGTATATCATCTGCCCCATACCTCAGTAGGGGACACGGGACTTCACTTTATATCTTATAAGGTTGATTTGACGTTCAGTCCACTTATCCAATATCTTAAGTCTAATCATTATCATCTCACCATAATGAAAATGTATACAAGCCTTTTATTTGTACAAATTTATATAATATATTATTAAATAAGAATTAAGTACTTACTTAAAATATGTATGTGAAATGTTTCTTTCATTGAACACTACTTAAAACTTATTTGAATACAATTGAATATTGATATATTTTCCCAATTTGTAGGTGTGCATTTGATAAGAAAGCAGTTACATGCCCTCTCAGTGCTTGAAACTTCAGGTCATGGTGTTATTTTCACTTGGTCTGCTGGACAAATTGCAGAGGCTGTATCGGAAATTTACAATGTCTTATTGAAAGAAATTAAACTTAAACAAGTAATAACTGGTAAGTTATTTACATCCTTTCTAGTTGCTTTAAATGTAGATATGAATTCAATGGACCCACAGCACACTGGCCCCAGGTTTATCCAATGACCCTGTAATCCTACAGGTCTATAAATAGTGAATACCTAGTAGTTTTCATGATATGCATACTTGAAAAGCTTACAACCTATTTGTGCTACCACCATTGTTTTGTAAGTGAAAATATTGTTCAGGTTATGTATGCTTAGATACTTTTATTTGTCTTCATTTCTGAATGAATTTAATAATAAAATGTTTTAAAATAATAAAACTTATTTTGATTTAAATTAATACAAAGAAGTATGATTTGTACGTCTGAACATTTTTTAACATTTGATGTTGTATCATTGGATCTATAAGTCCTTAAATTAAAGGATAATCTTTTGTAAAAAAAAATAGACCATAGCAGGATGATAAAGGCAGCACTCTATAATCCTACAAATTCAATTATATGACACCTACCTGCAATACGTTTGTTGGATTACTGCAGGCCCACGGTAGATTGTTTTTTAAGAAGCATTTTTTCTCATAGAGCTTTCTTAAAAGTATATAAAGGCTAAAGTTATATTAAAACCCTTATAAAGGAGTTTAGCAATAACTCTTTGGAAGCCTATAAAGAGAAATAAGTCTATAGGCAATATTTACAGACTGATTAAACTGTTTATATTATTTAAAGCTCTACATTCTACATCATTCTATATTTCAAATTTTGTTGCAGAAAATCTTGCACATTGTAGAGACGAAAACCTTATAGAGCTGTATGTCAGTGCATGGGAACTTGAAGCATATTATAATAGTGAAATGAGTGCTTTCTTATTTGCTGATATTGGGTTACCTTGGCTAGCATAAATGGTAGAATGAGTGATGTTGTTGATGATGGATATGAAGTTTTAGATTTGGCTATAAATATAGGAAAAAAAATTATAACAGTTTCAGATATGGTTAGCGACAAAAATGTCTAAGTATTTTATATGTTCTTTACATTTTATTGCATTTACAAGCACATTTAAAAAGGTTATTACTCCTCGGATTTACTGATGCCATGTGAAGACGGGATTAGTAAATTTGTACAAGCTTTTGAACGGTAATTGTGCAGGTTTTTATATTGACAAAATTTTGTGCAGCTTAAGTTTGTGGTTTTTGCACCGGCCATTAAACTCGGTCCTTATCAAAATCCGAAACCTATGTAACGGTTATGGAACTCCATAGTGTCCCAGCATAAAACAGTATTTATTTTTATTATTTATTATTTGTATGTTGATTGTATCATGAATTATTATGAATAATTATATAATCCGACATTTATTTTGGTTTTTCTTTTTGTGAACAGAATATTACAGAATATTACAAACAGACATTACAACTTTTGTTTGTTTCGGCATCACTAATCACTATATATCCCCTATTCTAGGGGCTGTGGGAAGAATTCCAAAAATAAAAATAAGGCTTGTAGTGTACCAATTTTTAGTTTTCTAACTTTAAAACTGTAAAAGTTCTATTTAAAATTGCACCCTCTCTTTAAAGAGGTTGGGGACAGATTTCTAAAAACATAATGCTCGATCTCTTTAGGCATAAATAATCAGCATACCAACTTTTGGTATTCGACCTTGAAAAATGCGAAATGCTTCATACAAATTTGCATCCCTCAATTTTAGGGAATTAGTGGGTTAGAAAGGGACAAAAAGTAGCTTATGTGCATTCTCCAACCTCTCAAAACTACCTCCAATTAAAAATCATGTCAATTCGCCGCTCCGTTTTGCCATTAAAGAAAGTCAAACAAACACTTTCGCATACATAATATCAATTAGAAAAAAAAAAATACTTTCTGTCTCTAACCACTTTTTCAAGTCCGTCAATGAATAAAATTATGGGTCTGCACTTTGAAAAGTGAATATTTTGTTTTTTATATTTCTATTGGACCAAACGGCTGAAAAGTTAATGATGTTATCGAAAGCCCGTCATCAAATATATTTTTGATTGGAGTAACGAACTCAGTGAATTATAATAATTACCATTTAAAATAATGCGGCGACCATAATATCAACATCAACAAGGTCGTTTCCATAGTAACCCGCACTAAACAAAATTAAGTCATTTTCGTGATTGTTCAACGGCTTTGTTACTTTCTGTGTTTAAAGCCCCAACCCAGATATGAATTATTTTATTAATATTACTAGTTTATACTACAGTTGTTAAGTGCAGAGCATTTTTTAAGTCTTTTTAGGTACTTCAATATTCAAGCGATTAGTAAATAGAAAAATGGACCGACGGAGCTGCTTGCAACATCTGCATTTATGATCTGCAAGCTTTTCTGAGTCTTAAAATGATTTACAGTATGCGGTCATCACATTATACTTAATTCCTTCAGCGTACTGTCTTGCCTCATGAAAACTATGAATTGACATATTGCATACCTAACAATTACTCCTCAATAAATATTTAATGTATAGATATGGTTAGTGTTGTACAATACCAATAGATAAACTCTATTTTTTAAATATCTTTAGGAATTTAGGAAGCTATAGGCATATATATGTATAATGATAAAGCATAAACCTATTAATATGTTCGCTTTATCTTCTACTTACAATGCTGAACTGCTATAGTTATGAAACCTTCCATGTGCTAAATTGACCTAATTGCTGCTGTTCTAGACCTACATTATTATGTAACTGTTACAAATTCGATGTATTTAAGCCATTGCTATTTAAAAAAAAGTTTTACATCATTATTCAGTTTTACTTTATTCTTGCTGGAACCTGTAATATACCTAGTAAGCTTATTGAGACTAATTATCCCAATGCTAGTGCATTCCGCCCGCAGCTTCGCCGTCATAGTAAAAGGATAAAATAGACAGTCCTATCTTTAATTTCATCCAAATAAATCCCCACATTGCTTAAGGTTAAATACATCAAAAAAGGGCATACAGACAGAGTTACTTTCATATTCATAACATTAGTAAGAATTTTATACTGATCCAATCAAGAAAGTTCAATAAACCATCATCTATCCTTACAAACTCATGTTTATACAATTATTAGGATGGCTCGGAATATCGTAAAAATCGTTATCTAGGTGATACTATATATATTATCCTGCTTTGTAAGATAGGTCATTTAGAGGAATGTTTAGTTGTATCTTTGTGATCTTTTTTTATCGTGTCAAATGTGTAGCATTATGTACTTAACACACTTTAAAATAAAAATAGTCATACTCCTGGGCTCCTTCAAGATTTTCTAAATAACTAAGTAATATCATATCGGCCGGATTGTGTGCCGCTTTCCTTGTTTTGGTTAAGAAAATAAAAATAGAGATATTATTATATTATTATCTACAAGCAAAAATTTCCCGTCATATTAGTTTAAAAAGTAAAGTTTCATACATTCTTAAACTGTATTTCTAAAAATTCAATCCATAGACCATAATGGAAGCAAAAAACTAGAAATTGTGGTCGAGTGTAACTGATTGTAAGTCATAATGTCGGTTTTCTTTTGACCTATCAAAACCTATTAAAACAATAAATAAACACTTAATATCATTTTACAATTGCATCGCAAACTAGTAGACAAAACCAAGTATTTTTATAGATTGTTTTTTGTAGCACATAAAATCATTAAATTCCTTTAAACGGTTTTCGGCTAAAATAGAAACAAACGTACATATGTATTTTAAAAAACTTTCACGTTTATAATATGTATTATAGTAGGATGTAATATTATTGATTTTCTGACAATACTGGCAACATACATGAAATTGCTTTATTCCTTAAGTGATATCATTATCGTCAATCAAAATTGAATTGGATAAAAACTCGTTAGAAGCATAATAACGAAGTTAAATGGCAACGCGAAGGATTCGGGTCACCTAGGGTAGAAAATTGACCTAAATTCAAAAGTAAACCATTGAGGTGTCTCGTCAATTGAAGGGTGCCATCATTTCACACTCAATTTACCTTAACCTTTATAAATAGATAGAATATGATACAATACTGCTGTTTTGATTTAAAATTGATTCTATGAATATCATCAAAACAGTAATTCTTGTAAGACTTATTTATAGTCGTAACGCGTAGGTACTCTAAATTGTATTGGAACAGAATAAATCGTAGAATAGAATAAAACTCTGATAAGGGCTGAAATATAAAACGCGTCATTAAACACATTCATGATATATAGTATATATCAAGACGGGATTTTGGAGACCGGGTAACCGGGGCTACAGCTCTGAGTCGCCATAAAAGGTCTTTAGTCATACACACCTGGGGTCTTTGTTTCCAAGAATACTTTAAAATTCAGACAAGTGAACTCTAGTATAACTTTTACTTTTATTTCTTTTTTCTCGCGTTTTACGTTTACATATAAAACAAGTATGTAAAAATATAAGCAGGTAATAATTTGGGGCGGGAGCTAACTGTTGCCCTTTAAATCCGCCATTAGTTTATAGACACAAACTTGGTAGAATGTGAATTTTGAAGTATGCATTATTTGTAGAAGTCTTGTAAATACTTTCTTGTGCAAATAGATTCTTATAAAGCAATATTAGCAATTCTTATCCGAGTAAACTGAAATCCATTACCTGTACTAAACTAGTAATTTCCGAATCCTTCTTAGTTAAACTAGTTAGGACTAGATTAATCTAATTGGACCTACAAATTGTACTTTATGGTGTCGTAGCAGTGACATTAATATAATTGCAAAGGCTTATCTTATTAGATTTCCTGACCTTCTCTTGCTACGTAAGGTTAACTAGTATGTTATGTAAATAAGTCTTCAGTAAGAAACCGGCATAATGTTACCAACCAATAAACTTTTTTGCATATACCAAAAATTGTTTTGACTTTCAGTCTTTTATATAATGCTTTTAATACGTTACTGTAAACAACTTATTTTACACTAATTAAATATTTTATTAGAAATGTTGGTAAATGTTTAACAATATAATATTCTTTTACAATATTGAATGTTATTTTTAGATATAAATAGATTCTTTGTTTAGAGTCACCTCGGCGCGATAGTAAGGATTTACACTACCGCTCACGTATTCTATACCCATATTTACATACACGTCTCAGTTTATTACGTAGATAACTCATTGTTACTCTGCTAAAATCAACAAAGTACACAATAACTATTGCATATATAGAGTAGATATATAATTAAATAAAAATCCTGAAGTTTGTATTATTATATATAATTATAATGTAAAATTATTCTGTCGCCTGCGGTTTGGCCTGCGTCGTCTGAGGAAAAGATCGATTGTCCCAGGGTTTTGCCCTCACAGTTACTCTTTCCATGGGGTTTCTGGGACAAAAACTATCCTATTAGAGCAAGAGCCCGTGAGGGCCAGACCTTAGTTAAAGTATAAAATCTAAAAGTTTCTCTGTGTATGCCCACTAT
>NC_052113.1:5461416-5463320 GCF_012273895.1 Zerene cesonia | reverse complement strand
ATAGTGGGCATACACAGAGAAACTTTTAGATTTTATACTTTAACTAAGGTCTGGCCCTCACGGGCTCTTAGACCATATGCCTTTTCTCGGGTCTGAAACTATCTTTGAACCAAATTTCATCCAAATCCGTTCAGTGGTTCAGACGTGAAGAAGAGACAGATAGATGTACGGACAGACTTACTTTCGCATTTATAATATAAGTAGGGATTATTTTGTCACAATATTTTTTTCTAATTTTCTTCTCTTCAATCTAGACTTTTAGTGTTTATACGAGTATATAAAAATAAATTATAATTGAGCTTATTAATAATAACATAAATTTATAAAAAAATATTTAATTGCATCTATGATAGAAAAACAAAATACGTATTCGATTTCACCAAGCACATTTTTTTTCAGGCTGATAACGATCTAACTTTTGTAACAGTAATATTACTCTATCGCTTTCCTTATTCCTCCGAGAATCGCGACCTATAATTTCGGTTGGCGCTCAGTTTACATCATTTATACTTTGGTGACGATCCAATCTACATTTAACAGGCTTTCTTCTATTACGGAAGCGTATTTTCAATTAATTGTAGCAGAGATGTAGCCGTTTAGCGTTTTAACCGACTTGCGCGGTAGCTTTTTGTAATATTGTTACGTATTCATTTATTTTTCGATTCGATGTAAATTGTGTTACATTTTATTTTATTTCAACATCTATGTAGAATAGCATTTTATTCGTTTATGATAGATATAGTAGCTTGTACACTTTAATTTCGCGCAAATTCAGCATTGTAATCAAAATGGGACATCTAATGAGAAGTGCATTCGTGATTGGCATGGGGAAGGATTATGACGGTAAGATTCACTCAATTAATTATCCATACTATTAATGTGTTGCTTACGTGACGATGGTAGTTTGTTATTACTAAGGCCACAGAAGAAAAACAACTAAGGTGATAGAAGCGCTTCGCACGGAAAATTTTGAAACTGCGTAAATGTCATCCTCATATTATCTTACAAAAGAAAGGCATGATTCAAAAGCTAAATAATCAACTAACAGTTTGTTAAATGCTACTAAGATAAGGTATTTCATTTCATATCAAAGTTTATTTATTGACTAGCGATCCGTGAAATTTGTGCAACACCTAACGTATAGCGCCATCTATATAGATAAAAAAATGTTGACATTATAAGGTTTTTAGGCCGCCGCACATCAGCGTCGTACACGTGGTGCGTTGGAAAACTTTGAAATTATATGTTTATAATTGAAATAGCTGCACGCCCCGGTTCATTTATCGTATTTGAAATAATATAAACTATCCTATCTTTTAAGCTAGATCAAACTGCGCATGGTGTGCAAATTTGATTAAAATCAGTTGAGTAGTTTAGGAGTCTATCGCGAACAAACAACGTGACACGTAATTTATGTATATTAAGAAGATGATATCTGCTCAACGAATTAATTGATTTAAAGGTAGAATATTTAATATGTAATGATAATTATTAAAAAAGCTGTGGTGTCTCAGTGGTGAGGACCTCAGACTTAAAATCGATAAGAGAAATAAATTGGTTTTTCAATTTATCTGCGCGTGTGGATAACATCACCACTGTTCAAACGGTGAAGGAAAACATCGCAAGGAAACCAGCATTTCCAAGATCAAAAATTCGATGACATGTGACATCTGCCAACCCGCACTTGGCCAGCGCTTGATTATGGCCTGAACCCTCATAGGAGGTCTGTGGCCCAGCAATGAGAATATATATGGACTGATAATGATGTTGAATTATCATGAAAACAAATTATCAAAAACAGTTTTTATAGCTCATCTGTGCATGTATATATGTAAAGGCAGTTACATCCCTTTCCGCTTGTGAAGTTTTGTGTAAATTTCTTTTATTCCTACGATTCATTCGTT
>NC_052113.1:5460193-5460416 GCF_012273895.1 Zerene cesonia | reverse complement strand
TTTTGTGTAGATTAGATTTATCAATAGGGAAGCTGATGCTCGGTGTGCGAAATGCTCTTACGCTGTTTGCGTAGATTACGAAAATAAGATTACATTTTCAGATCGTTAAAATCACGTAATAGATTCTGGTTAAGGATTTTTTTTTGACACAGAGCGATTCAATGGGAAGTTTTACATGTAAGATATATTTTGTATTATTGCACCCGTTTGAAACCGGTTCGCG
>NC_052113.1:5459782-5459960 GCF_012273895.1 Zerene cesonia | reverse complement strand
AGGAAACAATTTATTTACGTTGTTACATGTAAAAAGCACAAGGAAAATAATAATATCAAGAGATATTAACAATTTGAAAATCATATCATCATACGAAAATATTATTTTTGTGAGATTTAAATAAATATCTAAAAAAAAGAGAGATTCTCAATTGTAGATTGTAATTTTAATTATCACT
>NC_052113.1:5459407-5459772 GCF_012273895.1 Zerene cesonia | reverse complement strand
TTTATTTCGGTAAGCGATAAGGAATAGGGAAGGCTTTTGGTTAAATTTAAATTAAATATAATACTTTAAATTTGATCAATATTTGTATGATTACATAAGAAATACTATAGTCTTGTAAAATTCTTTCGTTTGAGACGAAAAATTATGTTTTCAATAAAATTGACCCAAAATTCTCAGTACGTCAAATTGTCAATGTCATAAATTAGTAAACATTAAACAATAAACAATATTGTTATGTCATTGTTGTCTTTTTTTTTAGTTATGACTGTTGAGAAAATCAATTTAATATGAATTTATTCTTTAAAAATGTAATACGTACGTACGTTTGTAGTCGTTCAGTAATATTATATAACAGGAAAATGAGT
>NC_052113.1:5445755-5458407 GCF_012273895.1 Zerene cesonia | reverse complement strand
AAAAAAAAAAAATACAATCCAGAAAATCGACAGGCTTAGTAAGATGAACACTACAGCTATTGGACAAATGGTGGACAAAATTAATGAAAAATGTATTGATTTTTTTAATATAACGGTACGTTTTCCCACAATGCCACAAATTTAATATTTTTTTGGTGTCTATTTTAAACATCTTTAGTACTTTATGTTTAAATAACTAATGGTGCAAGTTTTTCTTTTAGTCGTTTTACATTCTTGAATCCCATTGTCCATATAGAATAACAAAACAGTTATCAAATATATATATCATCTATAATATCACTTGTTTTAGGCCTTCTCGCTCGTATACATATAAATCTATAAATTTATTTAGTCTAGTTTTTAATAAAAGTTCCTAAACCATGCTATGTTCGACGCTCGACCCTCAAGGACTTAAACAAACAATTACTTACTATCAAAATAGGCTGAACATTTTGCAACAGACATTGTAAGCCCTTTTTTAGGTTACTAATGTCACAAAAAGCATGAATTCAAAATGCATAGGAAAGTAAATGCTTTGTATGGTAGATTTACGGCTTGCCTGATGTTTTCCAGCCGACAATAATTAAAGCCATTGAAAATATTTTCCATTGCCATTTTTTATCATAAAGAGACTTCTTTATATTTCGAAGCATGGTTTAGCGATTGTGTACCAAAATACGGCTACGTGGAATATAATAGCTGGCCACAATATAGGCTTTACTACTTTTTATTCAAAACAAGGATTTTGAATGGGCAAGGAACTTGTACGCATTCGAATCCATATTGTATTATTTATTTGCCTCGATAACGAAATACTCATTGTCTTTTTAGGATGATGCCTGCCCTTTTGCATTTAATGCCTGATGTTTAAGGCAAATTGCATCACCCGCTTCAAAAATAAAACAAAACGCGTTTCAGACTGCTTATCCTATGAATCCTCAATAAGCGTATAGCCTACTTGTCTAAATTCAGCTCGCACCGGGGAAGTACCACACCCCCACAGAAAACCGGCGTGAAATAGTGGCATGCCACTGTGTTTCGTACGGTGAGTGGGGGAGCCGGAGGCCCGTTTCCTTTTCCTCACCCGCCCTAGTCCATTCCTTCTTTCCAGTCGTTAATCCTTTCCTTTTCCCTTACCCCATAAAAGCGGGCAGCGCATTCACAGAGGTACTAGCTTTGTGAATGTTTATGGGCGGTGGTGATCGCTTACCATCAGGCGAAACACAAGCTCAGCTGCCCGCTATGACATAAAAAAAAAAATCATATTACTGTGCCTTCAGTAGCCGAATGATGAGGCGTCCCCACGATACGGTAAAAGACTCATAGGTACGTTCGAATCACGCCCCTCGACCGATTCATTCTATTTTTTAAAATTTATCAAAAATTTGTACAGCATGTTTTGAGTGCCATAGAATATTGAGCAAAGGCTTCGTTCTATCAATACATAATATTATTGAAATGATGTTTTATGATGGTTGAGAAGATTGTTAATTGTTAGTTGTTACTATATATGACGTATGGCGTTATACACATCAAATCCAAAGTGTAGAAGAAATGTGGGATTATGGGTTTCCGAGTGGTCAGGCTACGCCACATAATGGCGAGAGACGGCGGTTTAAATAATTATCTAATTCTTCTACTTATTTATTCTCCTCAGCAAAAATTTAAAAATATAAAGCATATTAAATATTAATTGTATAGCTGTAAGGTGTAAGGTGAGGTAAGCTGAGAGATGAATATCGGATTTCGTGTTTTAAACTTGTCCACCCATATTAGCTTCGTATTTAATTAACTATTGCGGTTATATTTATCTTATTAGCCAAACTTCATACTTAAAATTAGTATTGTAAACGTTTTTCGTCGTTTTCGTTTTAAATCTAAGATCCTTGGTGTCGTTCGTTGTTTTTTGTTATTGAGAGGTCTATTTTTTCGGTTTTGTTACTTGGCAACTGGGGGTTATTACCGATTAGTTATATAGATTCTTTTTGTGTTTGGTAGGAATTTTTTGTCATGTCGTCTTATTTTAGAATTTAGTGTGGTTTTTGTAGAAAATCATTATTTCTTTTATAAACTTCCTACTTTCCACCAAAAAAAGATAAAGTAAAAATCATGACGAAATGTGTAAATTTGCATATCTTACGTTTTTTCCAGTAAATTTTTTATGATATAGTTAAGAAATATACAATGTGCTTTAACAATATTTAAGATATACACATATTATTATCGTAAGTGTTCTTTCTTATTTGACTGACGTAAAGCACTCGTGATCTTCGTTTTATACTGATAAATTATGCAAATATTAAAATTATTTTATAAGTTGGGCATACAGTGTGTATAAAATTGTAGTGAATAGTAAAAAAATAACATGGCTAACCGTTCATCGGAGTCTTGCGCAGAGGGTTCTGCAGATTATTTTCTGAAATGAGTTCTTAGTTTAGTATTTTTTTAAATTAGAATTTCATAAGTATCACCACGCGTTCCTAAAAAGTTCCGAAAAAGGATTTTTAAAATATTATCTAGTCTTTTTAATTGCGACTAAAAAGCTTACGTATTGTATAACTTTAGTATTCGTAATTTCGTTAGTCTTTTCGGACACTCTAAGGATGTTTCGATCTTTCTTTTTTTATAAATACCTCCTGTGTTCTCAATTTAAATCCTATTATGTAGGTATAAATCAATAGTTGTGAATCTTCGATCAACAAGGATACTCCCATCGAGTGTCCCCTTACAATAAAAACCTAAAAACCTCAAATTTTTGCAAGTCCGTAAGCCTCGGGTCGATTCTGTACTTGACCTTATTTTGGGCATCTTTCTTATTATTAACTGAGAAGTACACATAGTGTGCCAATGAGTAAATAATAAGGATAGCTTAACCTATTTTATATTTTCATGGCCTTTTCTGTTTGTACTAAGAAGAGGAAGTTTGACAGCGTTGTTATCTCCGACCGTAAAAAAATCTCATTAGGTTTTCCATTATCTTGTGTAATTACATGATAGTAAGTGCAACTAGTACAAGTAAATATTTGAAATATGTATAAATGCTTACTTGTTTTTGCGGTTTGCGTATTTTGACATATCAGTGTGGAGCAAATAATGCAAATAGTGTCAAGCATATCATAAATTAAACAAAACGTTTGTAAGATTAGTAGACTGTAGATGTGTATTTAAATTAATGAATGTGCGTTCAAAAACTTAGTGTCTATATAGCGCGTAAATAAATCATCTATAATTTTAAATAAAAAAAAAACTATTCCGAGGATAATCCTTAATTCTGATTAGTTATTTATAAACAAAAGTAAAAAATATAACTGAGTATATGAGTATACTGTATACTAAGTAGGTAGTATGGTATCTTTAACATTTTACGCAACTGTAAAGGACACAGGGTTATTTAAACGAGTGATAAGATAGTTAAAGCCGGTTTAATTATTCGGGAAAATTATCTGCTACAAAAACGACAACATAAAATATACTAGAACAACAAACCGAATATCTCGACGAGTTATCATTAAAGTATTAAATATTTAGCGTGCTGCGTCTGTTCATACGAGAACTGTTTATCGAAGGCTAACTATATGCCTTGGCGCAACGTAAACGACGGAAATTAGCTAAAACGCCAGTGTTTCGGAAACGTCCAGTCGGTTGCGCTCGCACGGCTTTTTTTTTTAAGTTAACATCGTCAGTGAATAGTGAACACTGCACTCAGTGTATCACAAACGATTGTGAACTCTTGCGATGATTTGTTGTGTATCGTGACAATATGTACGGATGGTTTACTAGCACCGGCGTGAGTAAATTTCCTTGTATTTATTGAAATATTGTGTCATACAATTGTGTATTTTTGAATAACTTCGAGTTAATTTCATGTACACCGCTGTGCATATAAGAGTGGTTCGATAAATGATACTTAACATGTACCTATTTTTTCCGTATTTGGTTGATTTCGTATTAAAACGCATTTAACTAAACATTTATATGTTATTAGCAAGACATTTATGTAGATTTTTATAAAATTTAACAAGGAAGAAGCGAGTTTATTTTTAATACGTACCTATAGATGTTATTTTATTTTTTCATTTTGCATTGTAGGTACTTAAGGACTAGCTTTGTAGTATCTAGTAATAACTGCTTAAGAGTAAAACAATATACTTTGTAGGTAGTAATCGATTATTTTCAATTACCAATTAAGTATTTTTACATATCTGTATAGCCTTTTCATGCTATATTCGCAAGAAAGTAATTATTTAAAATTTTAAAGAATAGAAATTCGATCACGAGTCTGGATACGAATCCGCGTCCTGCGGCGACGCCTGACCTCTCGGCCACCCACAATTCTGCCTCAGCAACCCTATTAACCAATATGAAACATTAATCACATATTATTCAAATTTCAAATTTGTGTACATTCTTATTTTTAATGCTATAAAACTAAACTTAGGTAGTCAGTATTATTTTACATGTAAATAAAAAAAAAATTTGAAGACAAATTTACAAGAAATTTATGTGAACTTCAGGTACCATTATGTTATCAGACAATGAAAAATATTTCATGTGACGCTTTCTTTTATTTAAGTATTTTACCTTGTATGACAGTATCTCGTTAGTATCATATTTTATTCGTAGTTCGTTCAAAGACATGGCAGTTGTAAACTTTATTTAAGAGAATCATCTAATTATGCTTATAAAACAAGCAGAACGAGTATCATTTTGGCATGTATTAGTTAGTTAGTTTCTATACTAAACATTAAGTGAAGTCCCTAGTCCCCTACTGGGGTATGGGGCAGATGATGTTCATCTACTTGACCGTAAAGAATATCGATCAGTGACACAGATGTATATCATCTGCCCCATATCCCAGTAGGGGTACGCACGGGTGACACGGGACTTCACTTTTTTATGTATACTCAGAATATGAGTAAGTGAGACAATCTAGTTGATCTCAACGTGATATGATCCAAAATTTGAACTGGGGGAGGTACCATCACGTATTGAAGCAGTACTAATTTCAGTGACTAGTTAGAAGTTAGGCTATATTTTTGGATGGAGTTTATTAAATTAGCATGATCAATATGTAATAGGAATTTATTTAGTTTATAATTTTACACATGTTTTTTTAAATCGATTAATGACCTTCACACATAAGGTATCATTCGTTCGGTAAATACATGGTAGATGCGGTGACGATAAATAATTAATTAATAGAACGACCACTTAACACGTTAGTATACAAATACAGTTCAAATAAGATTTCTAATCGTAGTCTTTAATAACAGATAATTCATTCAATTAATTGATTTAATTGATAATACATCTCCATATCGATAACGTAGGGATATTAAATAACGGCTATTTAATGTTTTGAGATAAAAATTTAATTAAGTGCATTTAATTTATGAGATACAAAGTATGATTAGCGTCTTATTTAATTGCTAACATAACACGTTTTAATATTTTTTATAAAGAAGTAAACATTTTTATAAAGAAAGAACATTTTTGTAATAGTCATCAAGACTATTACAAAAATGTAACTAAATTATTTTTATTCTTATAAAATATTACTAGTGTCCATGTATAATATTTTTTTAACTGCCCCATGATTCGGAAAGTTGATTGTCCTGACAAAAATCGGCATGAAAACCACACATGAAAAACACACAATGTTCCATATAGTACAAGGTTCAATAAAACAGATTCATAGTTTTTGCTGCCTAATAATAATAACTGTCCTGTTGTTATTTTGTTACCGTTAACATACCATTATTAGTATCAAGTCGTTTATTGTGTACTAAAATTTTTTATCAGTGCAGATTTAAAAAATAGGAACCCTAGAAGTTTTAAATTTTATTTACCTAGGCAAAAAGTTGGCATACTTTTTTTATCATTTCCTTGCGTATTATGCTCAGGTACACCAGCTATGGTTGTATATAAATGTCAGTTGTAATATATAAAATATTATTAAATATGTACCTATTGTGATTTGTGTCGCAACTGTAAGAATACCACTAGTCTTAAACTAATCATATTTCAGAAGTAGGTACATACATGTACGTATATAACGATGACTCGGCTTTGTAATCTCATTTTTTAATATATAATACAATACATATAGGTATTCGTATGTCAATAAAAGCTAATTAATGTTTTACCATTCGTGAATTACTTCTGATCGTTCTCTGTGTATAATATAAGTATTGTTTTTTATTACGTATCGTAAGCAAAACGTAAATAGATAACATTTATAATTATAATATTACTAGCTGCGCCCCGTGGTTTCACCCGCGTAAGTCCGTATCCAGTAGGAATATCAGGATAAAAAGTTGCCTATGTGTTTCAGTTGTCCAGCTGTCTACGTACCAAATTTCATTGCAATCGACTCTGTAGTTTTAGCGAGAAAAAGAGCAACAAACACACACACATCCGTACCATGTTTCGCATTTATAATATTAGAAGGATTAATTTACCCACGTCGTTTCACGTGCCAACATATGAAGTAGTTCTTTTTTTCAATATGTTTATTAACTACTATTTTGCTTCGTATATCTGTATATATAGAAAGTTCTCGTTTTACAATGTTAGTTACCATACTTCACCGAAACGGCTGGATCGATTTTCTTAGAATTTTGTGTGCATATCGGGTAGGTCTGAGAATCGGCTAACATCTATTTTTCATACCCCTTAATGATAAGAGTAAGGCAGAACAGCATTTCCCGAGTCAGCTAACATTTTTTATATAAATGTTAAGTGATACAGCTCCACAAGGAGCTTTTGAAGCTTTTATTTAGCATTACAACATTATAAGATTGTTAGGTTCTTTGCTATAACGCTTAATTTGTGAATTATTTTTAATTAGCGGCCCGCCACGGCTTCGCACGGGTGCAATTATACATGGTATATACGTATAAACCTTTTTCTTGAATCTATCTTAAACAAAACAAAATACTCTAACTTGAAAAAAAAAACATCTAAATCTGTTGCGTAATTTTAAAGATCTAAGCATACAGACACACAGACGACGGAAAGAGTCCATTTCCATCTGATATAGTAATGGCAATGAGTACCTAGAAAAAAAAACACAATGCGTGCAGAATAGTAAGCCCCAAATATAACCCCTTTAACGTCACACGCACAAAATAACAAACTACCACTTTATGACATTAATATAGATTCCGTAGTATAATCCTACAATCACGGAAGATAGATATCAATAATGTAAGAAATCATGTGTCCAAATATCCCTGTCGCATGTCGTAATAATTACAATTATTTATCGATATTATTAGCGCTTAAATATTTTTTGTAATAGTAATATTCCTATATTGATTTTCGATATTATACGTATAATTCACGAGTAACGCATAGTCACGATATTGACGTAAATGCTTAATTATATTAATGTAATATTGAAGGTAAATTTGGTCATTGAATATCAATAAAGGTAGTAGGAGTTTTATACATACTCGTAAATCCACCATTAGCCTAAAAACATTACGGACTGTGGTCACACATACAAGCATTCGATGTGGAGATGTATAGATTCTGAAAATTTTATATTATAATTGATAAATACTTATTTGTAATTTAATCTTGAATTTTAATCTTGCCCTAACATAGTGACGCATGATTCATTTCACGTCTTGACTGCTATATACTGATTAGCCCAGTTATTATTTTCTCCTGAAAATCAGTTGAATGCACTCATAGAGATAACAATAACAAGGTTACCGTAGGTGATCCGCAAAAATGATAAAAAGTTGCAAAAAAAAGAGAAAAAGTACTTCAATATATTATATGATTTATGTATACTTTATCGTAACAACATTTAACAACACATCGGTAATAATGCGAATACTCATGTGATTTATTCGTATTTAACTTCATGTCTGTTGAAATATTAGCGTTAACATTAAACATACTTTTATCTTGAGTACTTTAGAACAAAAGATTCTTACAAAACTTACGTAGGTGTAGCTGTTTAATAACACAATTATACCTAAGGATATAATATAATGTGTCGCCAAACTCACACGTTGCTTATTAGGAAGTGGACGTTACATCTGAAATGTTCATCAGAGTTTAAAATATAATTTACAAGTTTACAATAAAAATCGTTTGGTTAAACTGTGTCAACGAAATATTTGGGTACAAACGAAAGATTGTGTTTGTTGTGGCGGCTTATAATGTTTGAGGAGCCGTCGATCAACAACAATATTGTGTACCGGTTCAAATGTTATCTTACTACCAAGGTTATATATAAAGTTTACGATGCCGTGAAAATGACTTCCGAATAAGTGCATTATTTTTTATGTCTCGAAGTTGCATTACTGGTCGTTATTTAATTAATAAGCGCCAATAGTGTCACTATCTCATTTCTGTTTAGTCTCCAAGTTAATAACAAATCAGTATCGCGTAAACCTTATGCGAGATGTGATGTACATCGTGTCCCTTCATTAGCGAATCGAGGAGCATTTCAGTGAAATTTTTAGTATGGAGTTTCAATATTACGGAAATTTTGATCGATCCGTGAGAAGAATTCAGGAACAGCCTTGGTGGGATGAAGAAGACACGCTCTCTGATCGACAGCTCAATGGTAAGAGACTTGACCCACTAGCATATGTGTGTCTGGTCAAGTTCAATGCCAATAATGATTAATTTATTATGTCAATATTTAATCGCTCTATTTATTTATTCATTGAACTAATTTACGTTAAGAGTTCTTTTATCATTATTGGCTTTTTTAAATAACTATGGCCTTGCTAAATATTTATTTAATCGAGTTAATTAATATACAGAACATGGAAAGGTTTCGATTAGTTTGTTACATCCATTTAAACTATAACTATTTGTTATCTACAACTTCTACGAGTATTTATTAATAATATTGAAATGATAAACGCAGCGAGAGTTGACGGTGATTTACTAATAAGTAATAACAATTCTTACTCTTAGTTACGTATACCTACATGATTAATATATTATATATTGTGTCAGGGAACTTCTCTTTACCTCGCCCTCATCCGTCTTAGTCAGGTGTGGAAAACCAATAGGATATAGGACTATACTTTAAAACCACACCAAAAGCGGTTTTACTAAAATGAATTATCGATTTTTTTTTGCAATTTTAGCTACCATAGATCTTTTTCATTTATGAACATCACAGTAGCAATCGAAAACAGATAATTAATAGTGCTCAATATAGTGCCATGGAAAATATATGTTAGTATGTGTTATTATTTATAGTTGACCGTTGTTACATTAATTTTCAGCATTATTAAGGTTCTTTTCATGCAACAATGTGCAACTATATACAAAAACTATATACATAATCTTTTTTCAGCAATAAGTAACGTTTTGATAATAAGAATGCCTCCATATGTTTTAAAATTATATTTTCCAACAAATAATGTAATAAAATTTGTTAAAGCTACTATCAAAAGGTTGTGTACTCCTGGTCTAGACGAAACCAGGATGTATCGATTAAAGATAATTTTAGATATGCTTTTCTAAATATATTCCTACAGTGGCTGGGTTTTTATATTTTATGAGCATGTTACTTACATAACATTTTAAGTACCTTTAATGTTGTATTGTACCCTTTTTTGTATGCTAATAGGGTACAATACAAAACAATTTTCAATCAAATAGCTATCAATAGATGTATTTGATTTTGTATTTTTAATTCACTAGGAATAGATTAAAATTTTTCTATTGTTTAAAAAAATTATACAAACGATACAACTTATATGTACATAAGCGATTTCTCTAATAGGTGAAGTTTTTTTTTATTACATTTTAAAGTAGGTAAATACAGTTATCAGTTAACAGGTGATTAACCGTTGCGAGGCAGACATTGTCTTATAAAATATTATGGGCAATGAACTCAATCAGCATCTTCCATATTATCTTAACAAATACAATGCTGTTAGCGAATTGAATATTGCTTCGAAGGGTTCAATATTTCTTAAACAAAGGATGGAGTATCGATCTATGGTAGCCAGCGTACCCTGAAATGACATAGTAAAATTGAGTGTAGGTTATCGAGGTCATCGTACACCAGGTCAGCGGTCACTGTATTAAATATCCTAATGTATGCTTTATGCATTAACAACATGCTCATAAAGCCTTTGCTTTAAAGATCAATTTTTGTGATACAATTTAACTGATTTATTTTTATAAATCGTTACTCCTAGTCTTTTTCGCAGGCAAAAATGTTTTTCTTAGTTTAGAATTTATTAATTTAAAAAGTGTTCGACATTTCTTGTTTTTAAATAATTTTGTTGTGGTTAATTGTTATTTTTTTATGTGGATTCCCGTAAAATTAGTTTTACTATTGCGGCAACTTAAATTTCAAACATCACTTAACCAAATCGTATCAATTACGAGATAAACAAATGAAGCCCACGATCTGTCGATTAATTATTTTCTGTGTTTTAAAACATGGTTTAAAAATTAAGCACAAGATATAGCATCTCCCGCCATGTTAGCGTTTTTAATTGGAAATTATAGGATTCAATACTATTTACTAAATGGTTTAAATAAATTAGAGAAATTAAGAATTTATAATCACAGAGAGTCCTTTTGTTTAGAGTCCATAATTATTTTATAGCTACCAACTTTAATTAAAATCTATAAAGTAATATATTGCTATCATCATGCATTCCAGTGGATTGCATACAACGAAGCGAAAAAATAGATATAAAACGATCCAAGTGACCAAGTTACATATTTTTTGTTTTCAGCGGCAATTTTCTTTTTTTGATAACCGTCCTCGGCTAGCAGTTGGGTTAAGCAAATATCGTAGCACCGTTGTTTTAATTGAATCGCCTGCACGAACTACGAATTCAATTTCAATCTCTGTATGCGACAGTTTAATATTATATTCCAACGTTATATTACTTTTAAATTTAATGTTACGCGGAAGCATGCGGTGCATGAAGAGTTGTAGAGTCAAATATATTTATTACGTAAATATTATTTCTACAACGAACATTTTATATGCACATGTTTGTAAGCCACATTTATGTGTACTTATTTTATGGACGTAATTAGCACCTAAAGATGCTTATTTTATAAAATATTCTAAAAATAAATCTATTAAATACTCTCTTTCGATCAATAAATTGTAAAAATAACAATAACATATTATGTTTAAAAATGCTCTCAATTGATCTCCTTGCAGTTATTAGAAATTTAAAAGCTATTTAAGTTATTTACTTTTTAAAGATATTAAATAAAAAAAAAAATTAAATACAAATTCAGTTCAAACGTAAGGGTTATTTTATTATTTTATTAGACAGACACAACAAAAGCCTATTAGGTTGACAACTATATACCTGCACATATAAATCACGTGTGAACGTGTTTGTTTGATCACGTAACAAATATAAATTTCATTTTAATACTCACAACGTCATCTATAAAATTTGCAAATATTTTGTAATGAAGGGGTTTATCATATTGTGTCAGTATTAACTTAATTTATCTTCAACTCAATATATCATGGAATAAAACTACATATCATCATGTATGAGCAACACTTCTTTGAAAACTATAATATTGATGTATAAATTATGAAAAACATTATATTTTCTAATAACTGCTGCTTCTGCAATATTGTATAATTAATAGGTGGATCTTCAAAACATTATAAGATTGAATATATATTGTTTATATCCATCGATAAACTCAATTTAAATTTAATTTACAATTTAAGTTTTATTTGCACGTCATTGTCATGAATTTAATTTTTGCAGGTAAGTGGCATGCCAGAGACACTTTACAGATGCCACCATGAGAGAATGCATGGTGGTCCCTCCCTTCACCTCAACGTCTGCCAGCTAGGTACGTCATTTATGTATTCTCGTCTGAATGTTAGTACACGTGGCTATCCATACTAATCAATTAATTGTTATGCACTCATATAAAGGCGGAATATGAATACCTTCGTACATTGCACATTGACTTATTTTGTATATTGTAAAGGGGAATGAAGAGTAAAATTTAGTTTATCAGACATTTACTTAATAACGTATTAAGTTTCAGTCTATTCATATGTTTTATTTTATTACATTATAATACATTATATAACGATACGATATTGTTACTTGTGTTGTGATTTGTATTGTGTGTCGTAATCAATGTCATAGTGAAGTGTTTTTCTGTTTAAGTGTCTATAAATATATATATATATATACCTGGTTTGTAAATATTATTTAACAATAGATTGGTTGGAGATATCACCAATTTGGTTAATGGATTTTAGGAATTCATGCCAAAGCAAAAATCCTATCATTTCGACAATGGATGAATTGTATAATAATAATAATTGTATAATTTTACCTATTCTTGTTACTTTCATATCCCACTAAAAAATGAGTAAACGTATTTCGAACCTTTAAGGAAAATAAAATTTTATCTTTTTGTTAGTAACAGACGGTCCGCTCTGGGATACGTTTTTTCTCTCCATGACAACCTTCATTGTGCCTTAAAAAAAGAAAAAAAAAATAACCCAATTGATCGAGCTGTTCTAATTCGATTTGAACACTAAGCAACACATTTGGTTATTCATTTTTATATATAGACTAGCTGGTACGCGGTGCGCGGGCTGCAAGCAGCCCGCGTGGATTTTTGCGTGGACCAGTATTATCAAGACTTA